>NW_009258493.1:17355-20747 GCF_000687185.1 Egretta garzetta | reverse complement strand
CCCCCGCCCCGGGCTTGAGCTGGTGCTTTGCAGGTGCCAGCCTGGCTGTGCTGTTCCATACACAGTTCCTTTCGGTGAAGGAAGAGCCTTTTCACCGGAACCGCTTGCCATCTTACACGCAGGGAGAGGTGGTTTAGGTCTAATCCGGTGAGGCCATGCCTACCCGTGGCGTTCCCAACAGGATTTCTCCATTCTTTCCGCCATTGTCCCCTGGCTGCGGATAACACTAACCATGGGGAGGCGTCTCCATCCACAAGCTCTTCCCACGGCGCCAGGACAAGTTGCTGCTGACCTGGGTATTTCAGGTTCCTTGCGTTTGAGCGGTTTGGGGGCACCTTGTGGTGCTGTGCAGGGCCCGGTTTCGGAGCAGGCAGTGAGGGGATGCGGAGTGCATGCGGCTGCCTGGCGTCCCCTTCCCCTCCCAAAGCGCAGCACCAAGACCCTGGGGGGCAAAGATTCAAAGGATCGAAAACTTGAGCTTCCTCACTCTTTAAATGAGAAACTTTGCATTTGAACAGGTGGGACTGAAACACAAGGGTCAAAAAAAAAAGGGACTCAATTTCTCTGTAAATAATTAAGAGAACACAGTGTTAATGTCTCAGCACTGAGCTTCATTAGCTTCTAGATTCACTACGCGTGTGTCCTGGCACCCTTCACGCCACGGTCAGGGGTTTGGTTTGGGGGTTTCTTTTTTTTTGACTTCCAGAATAGTGCTAAAAATAATTAACCTATCCTTACTTAACAGGCATAAACAGACTGTATTTAACTTTGTCACATAAGATATATATATAAATATATATATATGCTGTAAAATGAGGGGGGGGAACCTTTCTAATAAACCAATGATTTGTGGAAAAAAAAAGGTGTGGTTGTGTGAGATGACTTGGAGCTGCTGCATCCCATCTCGATGTAGCCCTGGACTGTTTTGGGTTTTTTTTTCCTGAAATAACAGTATTGGATGCTTGGTTCATCAAATAAAACTACTTTTAATTGGAATGCTTTGCTCAGAAGATACTGAGGTGGAGACAGAGGAAATGAGCTCTTAATTATTGCTTGGTTTTGGTTTGTGTTTTTTGTTTTGGTTTTTTTTTTTAAGGATGTGATCACAGAATCCCAGCATGGCAGGGACTGGAAGGGCCCTCCAGAGATCACCCAGTCCCAGCCCCCTGCTCAAGCAGGCTCACCCAGAGCAGGGGGCACAGGACAGCGTTCAGGTGGGGGTTGAATATCTCCAGAGAAGGAGACTCCACAGCCCCCTGGGCAGCCTGTGCCAGGGCTCAGTCACCCTCCAAGTCAAGAAGTTCTTCCTCACGTTCACCTGGAACCTCTTGTGCTTCAGTTTGTGCCCATTGCCCCTTGTCCTGGCTCTGGGCACCACTGCAAAGAGTCTGGCTCCATCCTTGTGACATCCACCCTTAAGTTATTTGTACATGTTGATGAGATCCCCTCTCAGCCTTCTCTTCTCCAGGCTGAACAAGCCCAGCTCCCTCAGCCTTTCCTCATAGGGGAGATGCTCCAGTCCCTTTATCATCCTTTTTGCCCTCTGGACTCTCTCCAGGAGTTCCTCATCCTTCTTGAACTGGGAGCCCAGAACTGGACACAGTGCTCCAGGTGGGGTCTCACTGGGGCAGAGTAGAGGGGGAGGAGAACCTCTCTTGCACTGCTGGCCACACTCCTCAATGCACCCCAGGATGCCATTGGCCTTCTTGGCTACCAGGGCACGCTCATGGTCAGCTTGTCATCCACCAGGACTCCCAGGTCCCTCTCAGCAGAGCTGCTCTCCAGCAGGTCATCCCCCAGACTGTACTGGTGCATGGGGTTTGACCTCCCCCCAGGGGCAGCACCCAACACTTGCCCTTGTTGAACTTCATCAGGTTCCTCTCTGCCCAACTCTCCAGCCTGTCCAGGTGATTTTGGGTGGGAGCCCTCGATGCACTGAGTGGGTTCCACATGTTTTCTCCTGGCACGATCATCCCAGCTGCTCAAACTGCTATTAAAGGTGCAACCGGGCAGGAAAGGGTGGTGGCCAGTACTTTGGTGGTTGGATGGGCAGTGCGCCCCAGTGCTGGGCATCTTGGCCACCCCAGGCCACTCCACCTTTCTGCTCCATGCTGGTCAGGTCAGGCCAGGGCGCCCTGTGGACACTTCCAGCCCTCCTGGCATTTTTCTTGTTAATTATGTTAATGTCTCCCTGATCAGCTCCTGCCCCTGCAGCTTCTGGCTGGGCTGGGTCAGTGTCACCGCGGATCCCCCACTGTGTCCCCCGATGTCCCTGAGGCCGGCTGCTGCTTTGGTGGCCGCACCAGCCTTGGTGAGCCTGAACACGGGGCAGAAGAGGTGCCTGCTCGGCGTGAGGAGCACCAGCCTCTGCTTCTGCAACGGAAGGGGTTTGGTTAAAGGTTAATGGTTAAGGGGAAAAAAAAAAAAATTCAAAGCCCTGAATGTTGCCGGGGTTGGGGTATGGGGTGCCACCCGCCTTTGCCAGGGCTGTCCCTCTTTCGGGTGGCCCTGGCGCTGCTTGGCTGGATGAACGATGACCTGGAAGCGCTGCAAGAAAGAGAGAATTAAGTAATTTGATGGAGGAAAGAAATGAGTTGCCTTAAAGCGTCCTGGTGTGGGTTTCAGCTGGGTGTGGACACTCGCTGCCACCAGCCTGGGCAGAGCCTGGGGGCATGGAGCTGAGCCGGGCTCAGCTAAACCCTTCCCCAGCTTCAGAGCCCGACAGCCTGGGCTCAGCCCCAGCTTTGGGCAAATCGTTTCTGATCACAGCTGCTCCTCGACAGCCAAGAGGCTTCCAGCTGCTTGGAAGGGCCGGTGCAGACCTGGTGCTGGGGGCTGCTTTGGGCACTGCTGGGACCACCCTGTGCCCCCCCAGGGAGCCCGGGACCCCCCAGCCCCCTGTGCTCCTGGCCTCCCTTCCCACCTCCAGCTTCAGACCAGATTAAGAGGATGAAAACCCCTTTTCTGCATGGGGGGCTGGCTTGCAGCAAGATGCTCCGGTGCCTCTCCCTGCCACCGGCTCCGGGTGGCCAAGAGGAGCCCCCAGCAGCTGGCATGGCCTTAACTGAGTGCATTTGAATTAACTCTGCGAGGGGGTTAAGCCGAAGGGGACACGGGGTTCGGCCAAGCGGCTCCTCCCGGGCTGGGCGCCCGTGGCCGCCCAAGCCCCAACTCAGCGATGCTGGGGCGCGTTTTCCTCTGCCGAGAACAAGGATCTTGGGGGCCATCCCCCTGCCCTGGCACCCACCCCTTGCAGAGCCATTTCCCCGCAGAGGCTGGCTGCCCCGACCCCGGGAGGGTTTTGGGGTCTCCCTGCCCCAGGAAAGGGGATGCAGTTTGGTGGTGATGCCCAATGCTAGTGGGGTGAGAGCGGGGAGACAGGCGCGCCGGCC
>NW_009258493.1:16282-16660 GCF_000687185.1 Egretta garzetta | reverse complement strand
CAGCGTGGTGGTGGGGGCACCCCGCGCCAACACCTCCCAGCCCGGCGTGGCTCAGCCCGGCGCTGTCTTCCTCTGCTCCTGGCCCCCTGGCAAGACCCCTTGCCACCCCCTCCCCATCGACACTGCAGGTGCGTGGGTGCCGTGGGATGATGGGTGGGTACGGAGGGGCTGCTGGGCTCGGCACGCTCCCCCTCTCCCACTCCCCCAGGGGGCGAGACCGAGACCCAAAGCACCTTGACGTTCCACCCCTACAAGTCGCACCAGTGGCTGGGAGCGTCCGTCACCAGCTGGGACGGCAAACTGGTGGTGGGTGCACCCGGTGGGTGGGTGGGCACCCTTGGGTGGTGGGGGGGTGGATACCTGGCAGGGGGGGGACCC
>NW_009258493.1:14586-15939 GCF_000687185.1 Egretta garzetta | reverse complement strand
CGAGATCGGCTTCAGCGCGGCTGTCACCTCGGTGAGATGGGTGCTGGGGGGCTGGGGTGCCCCCAGGGTGCCCGTGGGGATGCAGAGGCCACGGCCGGGATGGGACCTGGGTGTGGGTGTTGGGTTGGGGGTGCCAAAATGGGGGATTCTGGAATGGGGCTGCTGCTGGTATGGGGGTGCTCAGGTGGGTGTGCCAGGGACAGGGATGCTTGGGTGGGGATGCCAGGGTGAGGGCGTTAGGGTGGGGGATGCCAGGGTGGGGGTGCCCCAGGGTTTTTTGGAGTTTGCTGGGAGTTCACATAAAACCAAGTCTGCAAAACCTCTCACAGTTAGAGCCTAGATCTGCAGCAGTCCCGTAATCTATACGGTGGCATAAAACCCCACAAGGAATCAATCTTTACCATTTGCAGCTCAGCATGCACCACAGGCTGTGTAGTGTGGGACAGGAGCTTATCCACCCCTCCTGATTTCTTCCACATCATTGTTTTTTTGGTTGGGGGTGCAAGGTCTAAGGTAGCAAGGGTGTCCATGCAGTTGTTAAGTTGGTTGTATATAGCGTTGGGGTACTCGGTGGCCGTGGGCGAGTTTGATGGCAATCCCAAAACCAAAGGTATGGCTGGGCGGGCACAGGGGCCAGGGCCACCTGCGGGGTGGGACATGGGCCCTGGGCACCCTTGGGCTCCAGGGTGCCCACCCCTCCCGAGGGCTCTGGGGCATGAATTGTGCCAGCTCAGGAGTCCTGACCTCTCTGTGCCCCCATGCCTGCCCCAGTGCCAGGGGGAACTCTGAGCCCACCCCAGTGCCAGGGGTATCCCCGTGCCCCCATGCCCGCCTCGGTGCGAGGGGTATCCCTACATCCCCATGTCCACCCCAGTGCCAGGGGGAAACTCTGTGCCCACCCCAGTGCTGGGGGTATCCCTGTGCCTCCATGCCCACCCCAGTGATGGGGGTATCCCTACATCCCCATGCCCACCCCAGTGCCAGGGGTACTCCCTTTCCCCCATGCCCACCCTCATGCCAGGGGGAAACTCTGTGCCCACCCCAGTGCCAGGGGTACCCCCATGCCCCCATGCCCACCCTGGTGCCATGGCGGGCGAACTCAGAGCTCTTGTCCTCCACAGAGTACGTGGTGGGGGTCCCCAACAAGAGCAACACGAAGGGCGAGGTGAGTGGTGCCGGGCGCCTGCTGCCTGGCTGTGTGGGGATGCCCGGTGGCGGGGACACTGCTGTGGCCAGGCACCCCGGGGTGGCACCACGGGATGGGGACGAGGACGGAGCCTGATGCTGCTCTGGGCAGGTGGAGATTTTCAGCTTGGGGGTGACCCTGCGCCGGCTGCAAGGCATCGACAGTGA
>NW_009258493.1:11772-13832 GCF_000687185.1 Egretta garzetta | reverse complement strand
AGGAGGCGGTGCGGGGATGGGGCACCCGGTGGGTGCTCATGATCCCTCTGTCCCCAGACGTGGCCGTGGGTGCCCCGTTGGGGGGTGACGGTGGCAGCGGGCAGGTCTTCATCTTCCGCGGGCAGAGCGAGGGTTTGATGCCGGTGCCCACCCAGCGCCTCGATAGCCCCTTCCCCGGCCCAGCTGCCTTCGGCTTCGCCCTGCGCGGTGCCACCGACCTGGACGGCAACGGCTGCCCGGGTATGGCCCCACCGCGTGGCCACCACCGTAGCACCCTAGTGCCACCCCAGTGTCACACACACCATCACCGACCCCCTGCTTGTCCCCACAGATCTGCTGGTGGGGGCTTATGGGGCCGCCAAAGTGGCCGTGTACCAGTGAGTGCCTGTCCTGCTGGCTCCGGTGGCAGCATGGCCTGGGGAGTCCCTGTGTGGGTGCCCTGGCACCTCAGCTCTGTCCCTGTGTCCCAGGGGACAGCCTGTGGTGGTGGCCCAGGCCCAGCTGAGTGTCCCTGACGGGCTGAACCCCGAGCTCCTGGCATGTGTCCTGCCTGGCTCCCGTACCCGCGTCAGCTGGTGAGCCATGTGGTGGGGACACTGCCGTGGGGACACCGCCATGGGGACACCGCCATGGGGAGACTGCCAGCATGTGCGGACGTTGCCCCGGGGATGGTGGCTGGTCCCTGAGAACCCCTGGGTGCTGTCCCCCTCCCAGCTTCCCCGTGGTGCTCTGTGTCAGCGTGACAGGCCAGCACATCCCCCAGAGCATCCGTGAGTGCCAGCGTCACCCAGGGGGGGACAAGAGGGGTGGCACCCAGGGGTGGCACCGGTGCCATGTCCCCGCTGCCTGCTGTGCCCTGCCAGGCCTGGACGCCGAGCTGCAGCTGGACCGGCTGAAGCCCAAGCTGTCCCGGAGGGTCCTGCTGCTTCAGGACCACCAGTCGTCCTGGCACAGGGTGCTGGAGCTGGCCCCGGGGACGCCCCCGCTGTGCCACAACCTCACCGCCTACCTGAGGGTACGGGGACAGTGCCAGCGTGGGCTGGCATGGGTGGGGACAGCGGCATCCCCAGCTGGGATGGGGACACAGATGGGAACAGGGGTGGGGACCGCGGCATCCCCAGCCAGGATGGGGACAGGGACAGGGACAGAGGCATCCTCAGCTGGGATGGGGACAGGGATGGGGACAGGGATAGGGACAGTGGTATCCTCAGCCAGGATGGGGACAGGGATGGGGACAGCGATGTCCCTAGCCCAGGTGGGTGGGGGTCCCGGGGTAGGGTGGGCACAGGGTGCCCGCCGGGGTGCTCTGCCCATCTGTGTCCCCAGGACGAGGCCGACTTCAAGGACAAGCTGAGCCCCATCGCCCTGAGCCTGAGCCTGGCGCTGCCGGGGGGGACCCGGGGGCTGGTGCTCTACGGGGACACCCTGGTGCAGGAGCAGGTAGGGAGGGGCACGGCTGAGCTGGGGACATCGCTGCGGTGACCCAGGGTGGGCGCGTCCCCATGGCCGGGCCAGGGGGTGGGGCCCCCCCCCCCGGGCCCCCCGCTGCCGCTGCTCTGCTCCGGCCCCATGGTCCCCAGGGTCCCCAGGGTCCCCAGCCCCTCCCTGGGATGTACCCCCTGCCCTCCCCACTGTCCCCAGGGTCTCTGCGGGATGTCCCCTCTGTCTCCCCCACTGTCCCTGCTCCCTCCTCAGGTTGTCGCTCCAGTCCTCCCCACCATCCCCAGTACACCCCTGGGATGTGCCCCCTACCCTTCCTGCAGTCCCCAATTGCCCCCTGCTGTGCCTGCTCCCTCCTTGGGGTGTCCCCCCAGTATCTGCTGCTGTCACCAGTCCCTCCCTGGGATGTCCCCTCTGTACCCCACCCCCATTTCCCAAGCCCTCCCTGGGATGTCCCCCCAGTAGCACCCACTGTCCCCAGGCCCTTCCCAGGATGTCCCTCCTATAGCCCTCTTGTCCCCAATCCCTCTCCACAATGTCCCCTCTGTCCTCCCATGCTGTCCCCAGTCTCCCCCTGGGACCTGCCTCTACCATCCCTGCTGTCCCCAATACCTCCCTCG
>NW_009258493.1:10252-11048 GCF_000687185.1 Egretta garzetta | reverse complement strand
ACCCCCCGTGTCCCCACCCCACAGGGGCAGGAGAAGCTGAGCTGCAACCCCAGGAAGGAGAACGGGAGCCATGTGGTGATCTGTGAGTTGGGCAACCCCATGAAGGCAGGTGCCCAGGTAAGGGAGTGTGGGGTTCCCCCCAAGCCCATCGCCCTGGGGCTGGGGCTGGGCATGGCCGGTGGGGTAGGACACCCACCCCCCCTCCCGCTGACCCCCAGATCACCGTGGACATGGAGCTGAGTGTGTCCGGCCTGGAGGACATGGGTGATGCCATCACCTTCCAGCTCCAGCTGCGGAGGTGACACCATGCCAACCCCCTGTCCCCCACCCACCACTGGGACCCAGGCACCTGCGGCTTGGTGGCCTCAGCGTGTCCCCAAACTCACCCACCATGTCCCTGCAGCAAGAACAGCCCCAGCCCTGCCAATGTGTCGGTGATGGTGCCTGTGGAGGCGCAGGCGGCGATGGAGCTGCGAGGGTGAGAGTCTGGGGGGGTATGAAGGACCGGGGGGGGCCACGGGGGACACTGACCCCCCCTCTCCTGCCAGCAACTCCCTGCCGGCCACCATGGTGCTGCCCATGAGCTGGCACAGAGTGGAGGGCAGCCGGCGGCTCGAGGACCACGGCATCAAGGTGGAGCATGTCTACCAGGTAGGGTGCTGCACCCATGGGTGCCCAGGGGCCTGTTCCCCCCGTCCCCTCCCTGGTGTCACCTCCCCGTCCTCCCGCAGCTCCACAACAAGGGTCCCAGCACCGTCAGTGGGGTCACCCTGCGCCTCGCCGTCCCCCGCCAGCT
>NW_009258493.1:7072-8391 GCF_000687185.1 Egretta garzetta | reverse complement strand
TGTGTCCCGCAGGACTGCAGCAATGCCACCTGCGTGGGCATCGCCTGCCAGGTGCCCAGCCTGGCCAAGGACCAGCGGGCGCTGGTGAGCATCCATGCACTGCTCTGGATGGACACCCTGCAGCAGGTACTGTTCCCTGTTGGGGACAGCATGGCTCTGTGTCCCCGGGGGGTCCCTGCCATGTCCCCTCCTGCATGGTGGCCCCTGGGGACCTGCAGACGGCAACCCTGGGGATGGGGGGTGTGGGGTCATGGGTGCCCCATTGGCTGCCAGCACCCCTGATGCTATGTCCCTGTGTGTCCCCCTGTGTCCCCACGTGTCCCCATGTCCCTCCCCAGCCAGAGCACCTCCTGAAGCAGTTCCTTATCCAGTCGCAAGCCTGGTTCAACACCTCGGCCATGCCCTACCGTGTCCAGCCCCGCGTCCTGCCTGCCGGGGAGGCCACGGTAGGGCTGGCACGGGCACAGGGGACATGGGGACAGGCTGCGGTGGCAGCAGTGTCACCCACCCATCCCTCCACAGGCTGTCACCGAGGTGGTGCGTGCCAGCCCCAGGGGCGAGGGGGCCGTGCCGGTGTGGTGGGTGGTGCTGGGGGTCCTGGCTGGGCTCCTGCTCCTCACTTTCTTCATCGTCCTCATGTGGAAGGTGAGTGTGGCATGGGGGACACCAGTGACGCCCCCCCATGGCGGTGGGACCCTGATGGCACTGGA
This sequence comes from Egretta garzetta, assembly GCF_000687185.1. Lineage (NCBI taxonomy): Eukaryota > Metazoa > Chordata > Aves > Pelecaniformes > Ardeidae > Egretta > Egretta garzetta. Next base: position 7,681 of record NW_009258493.1, on the reverse strand, counting down.
GGGACCCATGAAATGGGAGACCCAGCCCTGGGGGTGGGAGGTAAAGTGTGGGGGGCAGCACCTGGGGGGATGCTGTGGGGTCCCCTGGGGGTGACAGCGTGGGGTCCCCCGGGGCTGGGCTGTCACCGTGTCCCTTTGCCAGGTGGGTTTCTTCAAGAGGACACGGCCACCCACCGAGGAGGACATGCAGGAGCTGGCACCCAGCCAGGCCCAGGAGCCAGGGTGTGCCCAGGACTAGCCAGGTCCCCTGGGGTCCTCCTGCAACCCACCCCACGGCATATCCCCTGGCCCAGCCCCCCATGTCCCCAGCACCCCCGGGTGCCCCTGGGACACAGCACCCACATCCCAGCCCCCCATGTACCCACCACCCTTGGGTGCCTGTGGGGTCCAGCACCCCAATGCTGCCCCTGGGCAATAAATCTCCGCCTGGTGCCATGGTGGCTCCCGTGGGGTGATGTGGGGGTGCCCCCCCCAGGACCTGTGCCATGGGGGGGCCCGGGGAGGGGACAGGGCACAGGTGGGGGTGAAGAGGGCCAGGGGGTGCTTTTTGGGGACCTCCGTGTGTCTTTTGGGTGCCCCAGGGGCCTGTGTGCCTCCACACAGGCCTGT
>NW_009258493.1:4905-5392 GCF_000687185.1 Egretta garzetta | reverse complement strand
GGGTGTGTGTGGGGGGAGTGGAGGTCCTGAGCAGCACCTAGGGGTGCAGGATGGTGGGGGGCATCCTGGGCAGTGTGTGGGGGTCACCCCATTGCAGGCATCTCTGCCTGCTCCTGTCAGGCAGGGTGGGCCTCGGGGGGCAGCATGCCCCTTGGGTGTCCCCATGGCTCCCTGTGACCCCCCACCTGCACCCCAAACCCTCCTGGCAGTGCCCCCTGAGCCAGGGGCGGCTGTGCCTGGGGGGGGAGATGGGGGGCACTGGGCTGAAGGGGGTCCCTGGCCCTGGCATGGCCGCAGCCCCATCCTGCCCGCGCTGGCTCAGCTCTCCGGCTGGTGTCACCCATCCCCGTGGGGTGGCAACGGTGACGGGGCACAGGGCCAGACGCCTGGGCTCCCACCCCAGGGCTTGGCACTGTCCTGCCCACACATCATGGAGCTGTGGGGTCATACTGGGAGGAACTGGGAAGCCGGTGGGGTGCCAGCACAC
>NW_009258493.1:4416-4665 GCF_000687185.1 Egretta garzetta | reverse complement strand
AGGAGGGGTGTGTGTGGGGGGAGTGGAGGTCCTGAGCAGCACCTAGGGGTGCAGGATGGTGGGGGGCATCCTGGGCAGTGTGTGGGGGTCACCCCATTGCAGGCATCTCTGCCTGCTCCTGTCAGGCAGGGTGGGCCTCGGGGGGCAGCATGCCCCTTGGGTGTCCCCGTGGCTCCCTGTGACCCCCCACCTGCACCCCAAACCCTCCTGGCAGTGCCCCCTGAGCCAGGGGCGGCTGTGCCTGGGGGG
>NW_009258493.1:1844-2690 GCF_000687185.1 Egretta garzetta | reverse complement strand
GTCACCGCCTCTGTCCCCTGGCGCGTCAACAAGCTGCCACGTGAGTGACCGGGACCCCCAGCCCTTATGGGGGACCCCAACCCCTTACTGGGAGGATCCCCAGCCCTTATGGGGGACCCCAACCCCTTACTGGGGGGCTCTGAATCCTTATTGTGGGGCCCAGTCCCCTAATGGGGGGGCTTGGAACGCATATGGGAGCCCTAACCCCTTACTGGGGGGTTCTGAACACTTATGGGGGTCCCCAGTCCCTTACTGGGGGACCCCAGCTCCTTACTGGGCGGCTCTGAACACTTATGGGATCCCCAAGCCCTTACCAGATGGCTCTGAATCCCTATGGGGAACCCAAATTTCTCAATGGGGGCTCTGAGCTGTCACAGGGGGGCCCAACCCCTTCCTGGGGGGCTCTGAGTCCTCCTGAGGGACCCCAATTCTTTACTGGGGGGCTCTGAGTCCTTATGGGGGGCCCTGAGTCTTCACTGTGGGAGTTGGTTCCTTATGGGGGACCCTGATATCTTCTCACAGGGGCCCTGACCCCTCACTGGGGGAGCCTGTCCCTTACTGGGGGCCTCAATCCCTTACGGGGGGCCCCAAGCCCTTAATGGGGTCCCTCATTCCTCCCTTAATGGGGTGTGGGGGGGTCCCAGCCCTTCCTGGGGGCCCTTGATCCCTTCCTGGGGACCCCACTCCTTTCCTGGGACCCCAGTCCCTTATTGGGGACTCCAATCCCTTACTGGGAACCCCAAAGGGCTTTTGGGGAGGGGGTCCTGTACAGAGAGGTGTTTGGGGGGGGTGTCTGGCCTCTTCAGGCGGGGGGGGCCATGTCCTGGTGACCCCGAAGTCCCCCCA
>NW_009258493.1:0-362 GCF_000687185.1 Egretta garzetta | reverse complement strand
GCCCCCTCTGTCCCTTCTTACCCCCAGGGCTGGGGGCGATGGCGGCGGGCGTGACGGACATCACCTGCTACCACACCATCTTCCTACTCACCATCCTGGGCGCACTGGCCCTGCTCGTCCTCATCCTCCTCTGCCTCCTCATCTACTACTGCAGGTCAGCACCCCCCACCTGGCACCCTTGGGGTCCTGACCATGGCTTGGGTGGGGGGGACACTGCCCGCCCAGCACCCTTGGGTGTCCTACAGCTGGTTTGGGGGCAGGCAACACCCGGCTGGCACCTCCCAGTAGCCTATAGCTGGATATGGGGGGGACACACCAGCATCCCCTGGCACCCCTGGGTGCCCTATAGCTGGCTATGGGGG
>NW_009258492.1:71886-74058 GCF_000687185.1 Egretta garzetta | reverse complement strand
CCCTGGAACTGCAATAAAAGCTGTCTTGCATCGAAATGTTGACCTCTGGTCGTTCTTCATCCTTCCTTCTTCTTTCCCACTTCCCCCATACCTCAGAGCGTGGTCGTCTGGGCTGCTTGAATCTGCCACGGCAGTGCCCTTGGGTCGCTTGGGCAGTTTGCTCAGTGTGCTACCCCTGATGACGACAGTCCCAGCTGGGTCTTAGAGAAAACATCCCACTGAGCTGCCTCTGGTCTCCCACCAGCAATAAACACAATACATTCCCAAAGCCCACGGGGAATATGTGAAAGAGCCCTAGGTGTCTTGCAGAAGCTCTTCCAAATCCTCTGCCTGAGCAGCGCACCTGGCATCACCTCCTTGTGTTGGCTCGTTAGGGGTCGCGTCTGGAGGTCTGGGGAAATGGAGAGACGAGCACCGCATGTAGAGGGCTGCTGAGCATGCCCCTGTGCCAAGGCGGAGGCGGGGGGCAGTGGGAAGGGGTGAGATAGACACAGCCCTGCCTTCCCAAGTGTCCTCCCAGAGCCATGAAACGGCCATGGGTATGCAGTCACATGAAGCACAAAGCTCTTGGAGCAGGAGGTTGGACTGCCTACCCTCCTGAGGGCCGTCCCTTCCCCAGGTATCTTCTGATCCTGCAAGGTGGTCTTGGACAGAGGCAGCAGGAAGGGCAGTCAGCGTGGCAGCATGTTGGTCTCTGCTGGGAACTCAGGAAAAGAGGCCTCATCCACAACTGTCTGTTGAAGTGGAAGTCGAAGTTCCTTCCAGCAGTGGAAGGAAATAAGGCAGCAAAATTACAAGAGCAGGGGTACTATTTCTTCCACCGCCTGAGCAGAAGTTTGCGCATCTTCTCTTCTCCTTGAGGATGTTTCTGCATCTGCCCATCCCCACACCTACCCAGAGTCCCCTTGGCTGACTCTCGGGCATCCGCCATGTTCTGGCTGTCACGATGTCCCCTGCGTGGCTGCAGAGGACACAGTAGTGGAAAGGGGGTTGTGGTGACCCCATCACGTCTGCTGTGGGTGGGTGCGTTGAGGGGGTGTGGCAATGTGGGTTACGTTGTGGGCTGGTGTGCGAGGCAGGGGAGCAAAGGGCCGGCAAAGTCTGGCCCAGAGCATCGGGCTGGGGGAAGCTCTCCTGTCCTGCCTGGGCAGAGCTGTGTTTTCCAGAGTGGGGTGGGTGAGACAGCTCAAGCAGGAGAGCAAGACAGGGCCGGAAGTGCTCAAAGCAGCAGAGGAAGATGGAGGGAAAACAGGACGAGGAGGTGGTGCAGGGATGCAGGAATGTGGTGAGCATAGAGGCATGGCTTTTAGGGTGGTGCTGGGCTTTGCTCGCCCCCTCCCCTGTCGACGCATGGCTTCCCAAGTGGCTCTGACCTGGGCCTCGGCCACTGGAGTGGCTCTGTGGGTGTCCCAATCCCCGCAGCCCTAAGACTGCAGGCAGCCTGTGGGGAATGGCCAGAGCGGGTGGCAAAGTCACTGTGGGGCCCAACAGCTCTTCCTGGGCCGAGAGTGCAGGAGCCAAGAGTGGGGAGAAGACCAGGAGGGCAAAGAGGGAGCAGCTCTTCTCAAAGGAGACGAGCAGTGTCCCTGCTCTGGGTGACCCTCCTGCGGAGGGATGTGATCCCCGAGGGCAGGCAGGAGAGAGCGAGGCGGCTCCCACAGGTCCCCCTAAGAAAGCCCCGGGAGGAAGATGGCTGGGACCCTCATGTGGGCTCATGTTGCCACGTGGGGTGGTGGGTACAGAGAAAGGATGAAGAACGACCAGAGGTCAACATTGCGATGCAAGAGAGCTTTTATTGCAGTTCCAGGGGAGGAGGGAATTGGGAGAAGAGCGGGGTGCTGGCCAAGGGCAGTCCCCATCTCCTGGCAGTGGACAGAGTGACAGCGAGCATCATCCCTGCCGCAGGAGCAGGCACCCAGTGCCAGTCTCTGTCATCAAGGGCCAGCGAGTTTTGAAGGGATGATCAGCAGGGTGGAGGAAGGCAGAGATGTCCCCAAGCAAACACGAGGCGTCCAGGCTCTGGAGCCCAGCAATGCCATAGGGATGTCCTTCCTTCGGGTGTTGCGTTGGGATGTCTTGGGATCTTGTCAGGAGCTCTTTCTCATCTCTAGCCGGATCCAGTGTGGGGTTTAGCAGGGCCCACAGTTGCCATTGAGGTACCTGTGGCCGGCG
>NW_009258492.1:67145-69351 GCF_000687185.1 Egretta garzetta | reverse complement strand
TGGGGGCTATGGGGTCTATGGCGGCCTTGGGGTCTATGGGGGCTACGGAGGCTATGGGGGCTACGGAGGCCTGTGGGGCTGCGGCTACGGTGGTTGGGGCCGAGGCTACAGGTACCTCAGTGGCAACTGTGGGCCCTGCTAAACCCCAAATACCCATGGAGTTCACTGCTGCATCTGCCCTCGCTCTCCACAAGTGACAGCACCTCTTGCCTTCTCCCACCAGATGCAGAACAAAGCTTCCAGCCCCTCTTTCGGCGGTGGCAAAGCAGTTACTTGAACTTTATGATATTTTCTTAATGGCACAGAGTAACCTTGCAGATCTTCAGCTGGTGGGTTTAGGGTTTCCAGCACTGCCTCCCAAAGCTCCCCTCTACCTGCGATACCACGAAGCGGTGCTCAGCCTTGGATGAGAGTCTCTGTTGCTCTGCCCAGCTCTGAGACTCCCAACCTGCACTAGGAGGGGGGCATCTTTGGGGTGGAGCCCTGGGTTGTGCCTTGCTGCAGCCTTATGATGTTCATGTTTCCAACCCATTGTTTTTGTGGTGTTTTTGTTTCCTGTTGTCACTATTGCTTTTTCCATCTGCATTAAAGAATCCGCATTGCACGAACGATTTTTTTGTTTGAATTTGCTCTTCACTGTGGCTGGAATTATACCCATAACGTAGCGACGATATGAAATGTTATATGCAATTCATTTGCTAAATACCTTTGTGGAAGCTCTGAATTTCTCTCAGAAAAGACTTTTTAGCTTCAAGGTAGCGAAGTTGCTAGCAAATTATTAACTTCATTAAAAAAGACAGATTGCAAAGGTGAAATATCACTTCTGTTTTGTGAGGTCTGTAGAGGAATGAGAACTAAACTAGTGGCATATTTTTTTCCCATTCATATTCTGCACCCTCTTGCCACCAGGCAGCCAGGATGCTCAGGGCGAGGGACTGAGCACACACTCCACAATGTGATTAGTGAATTCACTGTCATCTTTGCTGACCTTTTGGGGCAGCCCCAGGGTATCCCCTATGACCTCGGGGAAGTCTGGGCAGTGTCAGGGCTCTGTGTGGGCTGCACCTTTCCCCACCCCGCCGGCTGCACCCAGATATTCGTGTCTTGCTTTGGGCTTGGGGCAAAGTGCTGGCAAGTTGCTTTGTCCTGTGATGGATGTGGCAAATTTGGAGCTGAGCGTTACCTGAGCCCTTGCAGTGATACAGAATGCACAACTTACACCTTCTTTGAAAGGTTGGGCCTGAGATCTGTAAAATATATAACTCAAAGGGAAGGTGCTCGCTTGTCTGGAGCATTTTTGAAATAGCATCTCTTTGTGGCAAGCTCAATAGCCCCTGAACAGGCTTGTTAAGTCACACCCTGAAGAAATGGGCAGACATTAGCATAAGAAGAACGAAGAACATTAGCACCCAAGATGAGAACAGAAGAGCTGATTGAAAGCAGCACATATCAGGACGGGCTGGGACACGAGGGTTCAGCGAGCTAACTTGTGACCACACATGGAAGAAAGGCTCCAAGTGCACGGAAAGGACACTGAGAGACCCCTCTACAGCAACCCCTGAAGGCCACCGACTCAAATTACTGGGCATGTGTGACTGGGAGGAGAATATGGAAATAACTCATTCTGATAAGACTGCCTTTTCCAGGGAATATGATGAATGTGTCTATCTTCACCCAGTACAAACTATATGTTTTGGGTTGTGCAGCATGCATGTTAGGTGGAAATATCCCCCGTGCATCCGGCACCGTGAATAAAGAATGCCTGCTTTCCCAAATGTCAAGCCATAATTTTAAGTATTGCAGGGCCATGGCCTCAGGGTGGTCCTGGGAAGCGTCAAATGTTCAGGACATGTATAATGACATTGCATAGAAAAGTATTCCTGGGATTTTGTGACATTTGCACTCAAAGAAGAAACATGGAATACCTACGACCAAGGATAAATATACTATAAATTCAACTGACGTGCGGAAAACAGACTCCACAATCTGGAAGATTGTAAAGTAGGGATGTTTGTTCAGCGCTGGGCAGCACGGGGGGCAGTCCCACCAAAGTCGTGCGCACCGCAACACGGCAGCTTGTCCTGTTTATGTGTAGCAAAGTGTTACATAGACATGAAGTTTCCCAATACGCCTATACATAGGCATAACCTGTCCCCGCTTCGTATTAAAATTAGTTTCAAGAGGTCATTTCCATAAGTCCCTCCCA
>NW_009258492.1:58707-67105 GCF_000687185.1 Egretta garzetta | reverse complement strand
GGGTCGTTTACTTCATCCACTCCTCTTCTTCACCTGGTCCTTTTGGTGAATTCCAGCTTCCACCCCCCCTTATTCCACTGTCAGGACAACACAGCCGGTACCAACTGGCTCCCCATCCTTGGCTATCCTCATATCGACAAAGTGCCAGACACTTTGTTCTCCTACTTGCCTTCAAGGCCTGTAACAAAGATGGGCCATTTGCTGCTAATCTCCCCTCTTCCACATTCCCTACAGTGTTAGTTTCTTATCTATAGTTTACTTCATACGAATAGTAAGTTAATCTAAAACACAATGCTAGCAATTTAAGATGGATCTACAGTTGGCTTCGCAAAGGTCCTTTTGTTAACCCCTTAGCCTCCCTTCAAACTGATAAGGAAAACGAGAAGGAAATTATTATGTGGTAATGAAAAGCAGAAGACATGCTTTGGTAAGGAAAATTTATTTGGAAAGAGACAGTTTTTCTACAATTCTGGAACAAAATTGTGCAGAATATAAAGACCATCTTTCCAGGGGTTCAGTGAGGCTCTGGCTAATCACCAGGGTCAAAGTGATGCACTCTATAAAAAAAGGGTTTTTTCTCCTTTGGTGCAGTTGCTGTGTGCAATTTCTAGCGTCCCTAAGTCACCTCTCTAAGCTCAGTGTCAATAATATAACTGAAATAAGACAAAGTGCAACGTAAGCAGATGACTAAACTGGAAAGAGGAGAACAGGTCTAAACTACAGGCGAAATGAGAAAATGCACACACGAGCCTGCCTTTCCCAGGTGCTGAGCATTTGCTGCTCTCATTCTTTACAGCTGGAGGCAGAGAACACCCAGCATTCACAGGGCTGGTGCCTGGCAGCTCCACCCCAATTTGCATCTTGAGATTCCTTTGCTGCTGCTTGCTGTGGTTGAGCTCAGTATGTCCACCGTTTCCCGGAGCGGTATGAATTGCATGGATGTGTCCATTGGGAAGAGTAGGTGTAGGAGTATTTTGGGGCACAGCGTGGCTCAGGTCGGGCAAGGAGTGGGGGGGTAATTTTCTCAACTGCTGCCTCCAGCCTCCCCGTCACCTCTGCTGGCAGAGGTGCTGCGGCAGGGGCCTCTGCCAGGGCCACCTCCGAGGGCTCTGAGGTTCCCACGACGGTTTGCTGTGGGTAAGTGGTGAGGATGGGCCCTGGGAAGGTGACAACGACGGGTGGTGGGTATATAATCACCCGGGAGTCACCGCAGGCCACGACGCAGGGCTCGTTGCTGCTGGTGGCCAGGGGCTGAGGACACTTGGCCTCGCAGGGGTTGGTGCATGCCAGCTGCTCGGAAGCCATTGCCAGGCCGTGGTACGGGGGGTGCCTGCAATTTATGTGCAGAATTAGAAAAACAAACAAACCCAAAAGACCCCATGCACTTGGTTATTGATGTTTCTAAGCTTGGCTTTAAGAGGTTTTTAGATAACTTGGGTTTCAATAACTTGTCTTTACAGCAGGTGAGTTCCTTACCTTGTATCTGCCACCTCTTACTCAGCCTGCATCTATCTGTCCTTTCTAATTTGCTGCTTTAAGCCTGCTCTCCCTCCTTCTCTTCCTCTGGGAGCAAATCCCCTCCCCTTTCATCCTGTGCCACCACCAAACCAGGCATCTGCTCTAAACCCTCCCAGTCCTTTGAAATATTTCTTGGAGACAAGTTTGAACTTGCTTCCGCAGCATCTCATGTCCTCCCACACGCAGCTTCTCAGGGCCGTGCCTAAATCTGTCCTTTACAGGAGGGGTGGAAGAGAGAGAGGGAAAACAAAAAAAATCTGGATTTCCGATAGGTTTGAGTGTTGAGTAATTTGTTTAGAAGCCTCCTTAATTTTCTACGTTATTTCCTTGCAGAGTACTGTTATTCTCAGGGCACTAAAACATTCCACTGAAACACAGAGAAGTGAAAGGCTAAGAATAAATAGGGGGGTTAAAAATACTGGTTTAATAAGTATGACATCACTTAAAATACTTAATATTGTGGTGATATCGTCAACCCAAATATGAAAACTGCAGCATCAGGTAGAGTACACACATTTAACAGTATTTGTTTCTTTCTTCAGATTAAATCTTCACATTAAAGCTAGTTCTCTGGCATTGCACTATTTTTTTTTTTTTAAAAAAAAACCAACTTGGAAATCAATGATCCCTTATAGCCATGAATAAGGGAAAGGTATTATTTTATTTTCAGTTAAGTCCTGCGTGCCGCAGTGTAAGAGAACTGCTATCCTTGGGAAGGTTTGGAAGACGAGGACTAGGGGATGTGGCAGCTTTGCAGTACTCCTTACAGTAAGTAAACGGAAATGTTCTGCGTTTTCTAAGGCAGTTGGTAATTTGGAGCTCATCTCTGATTTAAGTCTTGTCTGTTGAGAAGCAGTGTACGGGGTCCTAAAATGCGCAGCCAGCAACACTTTCTAATAAGTAAAGGATTGTATTGCCAAGCATAAAGTAAAAATATCCTGGAAGCTGCTCCTCCGCTTTGGAAGCTCGGTGCTGTTTTGCACCAGGCGCTAGCAGCGTGCTGGCACAGGGGCATGGGCAGGGCAATGAGCTTTTATCTATTGACTTGTCTCAACTATATCCGGAAGAACCTAAAACGTTTGATTTTGGGGGGGGGGGGGGAGGCGGAAAAGCAAAAGCCATCCGCAGCGTTTTCCCCTAAATAACCTTAGGTTATAATGTAGCTTTGATCTAAAAAAAAAAAATAAAAATGTTTAATCTCTGTAAAAAGACATTAAAATACAAGCAAAGTTTTAGTAGTTAGAAATAAAAGCTTATTTCCACAGTTACATTAAGTAATAGTATCTAATCATCCCTCCTTGTGACTCCAATTAAATTAGCAAAGCAAGGGCAGATTACGAGCTGCAGCGATGCTGCGTGTCTATAGCTACCCAGAACAAGGATTTTACTGCAGTCGTTATCTATTCCCCCCCCCCCCCCGCTAAATCCCCTAATCCTGTCACATAGGCGAAACCGCTGCTAAAATCTATTCTCAGAGCTCTTCCCAACATTTTTCAGAACTAAGAGCTTGAAATTCCTAATTCTCCCGTAAAATTAACAGCCCAAAGCAGTCTTGAAAAGCCCTTGCTTTTATTTTTACGTCCTTCATCATCCAGCATAATAAACATCTGTAGAAAGATGCTTACTAATGTCTCAGAGTCAGAATATGTAGGATTTAGTCCCGATTTTAACAAAATTCACGCTAAAGCAAAATTAAACTCAAGGTTTTTAGAGTTGTCAGATCAGACTTACTCAGCGTACCGGAGAGAACAAGTCAAGAGAAGTGGCTGGGAAAGCCTAGCAGGGAGCAGGTATTTATACCCTTTCTGAGATTGCCTGGAGGAGCGGAGCCACCCTTTGTGTAAAGGGCCTTAATTACTCATGGAGCAAACTTTGTTGCATGCGTTATTCCTGTAGTTGCAGAAATTGTTTTGCTCACTGTTTATATTATCTCAAGCTGTGTTGGGCAATCATACAAAATGCAGATGGTAACTTGCAAGTTCTTTTCATCTAGAAATTTCCTGGTTTTCCTCTACTGCTTTCATTAAGAATTAAAAATACGCAAAGAATTAAGAGGCTCCTGGTGACTTATCGTTGCTGAAAACATGACTGCACAGGGAGCCTCAGATGTCAGCGATTTACTTGCTCAAAGATTTGCTTTCCTTATTGGCAATAAAGCGAACGTCTAGCGTTTGTCTCCATGCCTTGATAACTCTCTACAAACACAGGGCTTGTTTTCATCTGATAGAAAGTTAATGAAGTTTACAGATGTGCTCTTACCTAAGCTGGAGGAATTACCTGGTGCAGAAACTTTAAAAAGCAAACTTATCACAGACTTATCTTAAAAAAAAAAAAAAAAAAAAAAAAAAGAGCCATCTCCAATTATGAAGCTCAAAATGAGGACTTGATTAAATAAATGTTTTGCATATTTCATTCTGCATGAGGTCAGAGCAGTCTAAATCTCCTAGGATATTATTGCTATTAACATAAAATAATTTCCCTGTATGACCTACTAAGATGTTTGTGAACTTCTTTGAAATCTTGTTTCCTGATGTCTCCAGAATATTCCTGATAAGGTCCATAGCCCAGGGCATCTTTAGGGGTGCCTCATAAAATAACTAATGTCATAAATGCATCGTGTCATAAACACCATGGCAGTGGTTTTAATTCATTTAAGTGTGCTTGGCATTTTTGTGCATGAAGCTTCCCTCCAGAGGGAAGAGTGAGTGCGGTGAACCGATTATCTGGGAAAATGGGTGTACGGCACCCGCGCTTGGACAGGGTCCTCTCGATTGGTGGCCTCTGCCACTGGAGGGAGCCTCTGCGTGCACGGGAACTTCTCACCCTGCACAGGGGCAGAGCTAAGTCCATCAGTGTTGGCTGGGGCAGTGTTCAACCCATTGGGATGTGCCATGGCAGAGGTAGCCTCAGGTTTTCATGATTTGGCCTGAAGAAGGCATGACGAATGTTGTATATGTCAGGAGCTCATAATTCAATGAAATATAGTCTAGATTTTATTTTTTCTTCTCCTCCCTAAGTTTTCAATGTCTCTTGGTTCTATGTCTTTGGTAATTTCTAGCTGGAAGACCTCTCCCCTCAAGGGTACACCCCAAACCTGCTATTTCAAAGCACAGGTAGTAAAGCACATAGAGCAAGTATGAAATTCACCCCTAGGAAAGGATTCTAGCTGAGCACGCTGGATTCTCCTTCAGTTGATCTCCATGGAGTTTGGGGGATCTCTGACAGAGTTAGGAATTGAATCCAAGCTGTTGTATTAAGATTTAGTAGTCCCTTAACTACAAGGTAATTAACTCTTTCCAAAAATCTCCGTAACATAGCAATGCTCTACAGAATTTTCTTTTCCCCCCCCGATCTTTGTGTTGTACTTGAGTGACTAACAGAGGTAATAAAGGCAGTATAGGGAAGAGAGTAACGCGGACTACATACACCACAATACAGAATGTTAATATTGCCAATGCCTATTAATTTTAAACTGTTTTGGAAAATTATATCCTTGCGTAAGGCAGGGAGAGTAGTAATAATGGCTCTTGACATGACTCGTGTGGGCCAACCAGTTCTGTTGAACTTCAGAGCACAGAAGTTCTGTTTGTAAAGCTGAGTCAGGAGCACTTGCTAATGAAGAAATAATCAAAGGATAACGCTTGTGGATGGCTGTGCTGCTGATGTGGGTCTGCAGCACTCAGTCTCCTCACTTCAAAGAGGCTCTGCTTGCTTACGTCATCTGAATGCATATTAGATCAGCAAGAATTCCGCCCGTTAGGCAAGTATGAACTGAAACGTAGGTCCAGGTTGCTAGTAAGAGTTAATTATGTATTTGTGTGTAGTTAATTAAGTATTTGTGTATAGATCCCCTGGGTTTTACACCACCAGAAACTCTGTTTTTCCGATTTTTATGCAAACTACAAGTGAAAGTTGAATAACGCAAAATTTGAGGCAGTGAATCACGGTTTAATTAGGACAATGCCAGAAATGACCTTGGTCTATCACCTTTAAGGTGATACTATTGCCCAACGCTAGCCATCCCCTACAGCTGTCAGGTGTGACCTACAGTCATAATACAACTATTTGCATAGGCAACGTATAATTAAGTGTTTGTGAAACATTTTCAGTCCTCAGAATGTTCCCATGGTGTTTAATTATGCAGGGTGTTTCCAGAAACACCTCATAAATCCTAATTTATGGCAGAAAGAGTATGATTTAACAAAACTCTGCAGCTACTGGGAAAAAAAAGGCAGGGACTGGGTATATGACAGGGTGAAGGATGGTTGTCTCCCAAGTGTATTTGCCAGCTCAAGGGAATAGACCTTTTTCTGAAGGTCTTTTGATAATATTTGGTGGGTAAAGAGGGGAAAAGTTCTTGCACAGTGGCCTGATGATATGTGCGGTTGCTGGCTGGCTTCTTGCTTTCCAGCCTTGTCAGACCCCCATGGGTGTGGGGTGCTGGGGTTCACTGGTTTTTCTTTGTCTTTACCAACACATTTCTAGTGCTTAGTGGACCAGTGAGAGCCCACTACATGCAGTAGGAGAATCCAGGACTTGTACTTTTTGTTCACTTCCAGATGGGATTAAACTAGTTTGTGAATACTGTAAAATTGGGCAAAGAACTGTCAGCAAGTTATTGGTTGGCATGGTAAACTTAAAGGAAATAAATGTTGAAGGAGCACAGAAGGAGAAGGGAATGAGGGGAGTAGGGCAGAAGAAAGGCCTCTCCCTCACCATGTGCTGACCAGAACTGCACTGAAATGTATTGCAACACAAAAAAATGGAAATGCTGGCTTGTTCAGAGCAGGAAAGCAAGTTAAATTATTTAAATTACATCAGATCTCTTTGGAGTGTACCGATGTTGCATGCCCTCCCTGATCCCAGCATGTATTTTTTTCAATCTGTTTTCTTGGTGTATAGGTGGAAACCGGTGTATAGGTGGAAACCAGAGTCATGCAGTCATGTTTAAAACTTGCTGACTAGTCTGTAATACTCGGTCTCCACAGCTCCCTCTGGTTGCCCCACGTGATATTACACACCCTGCCTCACTTTCCCCTTAAGTCTTGAGTTTTTCTTTTTCTCACTCACTTAGCAAGCACCCACCCCAACTCTTCTTTCTACAGCATTAGGTAGCACGCTGTTCTCCTTCTGTCATGTGTAAGGCCTTGCCTTAAGAGAATTGTTATCTTTCTTCAGTATGCATATAAATATGGGTGCTGAAGGTGCTGTTGGATTCCTAGATAGATAAGGAGCAGACCAGACTAGGTTATAACTGTGTACATCAGCTTTATATTATCTGTAATGTCACAATCAGAATGAAGGCTACATTGCGTTGGATATGAAATAGTAAGATAAGGGACAGTCCCTGGATGGGGTCATATCTAGGATCATCAGCCTGACCTGTCAAAGGGTGGAGGAGGAGCTGGTGTCACCCTTTATCGATTGGGAAGGGGTGCACAAAGGTAAAAGGCTGAACTGTCATTCCAGATGAGCACAGGTAAAGGAGAGGGTGGAGCTGGGCCATTTGTGGATATGTATGGCAAGGGAATGAAAGGTGATGGGTAGAAACTGAAACAGGAGAGGTTCAGATTGACACAAGGGGGGGGGGAAAAGAAAAGAAAAAAAAGAAATGCTCATGAAGGAGGACCTTAGCATCATGTTCTGAACGGACAGGACAAGGGGTGATGGCTTTAAACTAAACCAGGGTAGGTTTCGACTGGATCTAAGGAAGAAATTCTTTAGAACGAGTGTGGTGAAACACTGGCATGGTTTGCCCAGAGAGGTGGTGGAGGCCCCATCTCTGGGAACATCCCAGGCCAGGTTGGATGGGGGCTGTGAGCAACCTGATCTGGTTAAAGGTGTCCCTGCTCCTGCAGGGGGGTTGGGCTGGATGGGCTCTAGGGGTCCCTTCCAACCCAAAGCCTTCTATGAATTCAGAGTTGATCCTGCTTTGAACAAGAGGTTGGATGAGAGACCTCAGAAAAATATTAGAAATGCAGAATGAGATCCTCAGCTGGTGCAGGGTGGCTTTATCAAGCTTTAACATCTCTCTCTCTCCTTTTTGAGTCATATTATCTAAAATGCAGTGCGCAGATCTGAAACATTGCTTTAAAACACATGCAAGGGTAGTTTTCAGTTGTGTGGCATCAGAGCTTGCTGAGCCACTGATGATTTGTAATACGGTAGTGTGGTGCCTGTAGGAGATGCACAGCCTTCGCAAAGTTCTTTGAAAGTATTTGCGCTCAGCGTTCGACAGGATATATTTAACAAGTGAATTTTTCCCCCAGGGGAATCCCACACATTCATCTCAAATTTTAAGGACAATTTACGGCATGGAAACCTGAAGTTATTTAATCTGGGAACGAACCACAGGAATGTAAACAAATTATGCAGGAGAATGAATAAAGTATTTTTAGCAATCTGTGGGTGGAGCAGCTAAATCTGATGTGAGTCACCCTGTGTCCTCCCTGGCTGGCTTGGGATGGTTAGAGGGTGAGAAATGCTGCCCAGCGCAGACCTCTGCTCCCACGCTCCTGCCCTGGGGGGCTGACTTTTAATGGAAATTCAAGTACTCAAAGCTGAAGGGCTAGAACTAATGACCACCGTAGGAACAAAGTATCGTGAAAGAAGCTGTAGCGCACAAAGTGTTGTTATTGCTTGATATTTGAACGCAAGGACTCTGATAAGCGGTTTGATTCCAATGTATTGTGCAGGAAAAGCAAAAACCTGTTTGAGATGAGGCTTTTGAGCTTGTTTCATTGAAGGAACTCTAGGTGGGTGTTATTGCTTAAAGGTTCCTTGAGAGGGCAGACCAAAAGCTTGGTATGAACAGTGTAAAAGAAGGTGCAAGCTTAGGAAATAAGCAAAGAACAAGAATGTAAACAGTAAGAGCGGTCTC
>NW_009258492.1:41724-58650 GCF_000687185.1 Egretta garzetta | reverse complement strand
AGGGAGAATCGGGACTGGAGAATCTGCTGCGTGGGAAAGTTGTTTTTGAAGTGATGAACAATCCCTTTGCATGTTCAAGGCTTATTATCAGATGCACCTGATCTGGATGAAGAGCTACTTGATAGTAAAGATCTGATTCCAGGATGTCTAAATGGAGTTATGTGATATTAACTTTATAATAGGCACTTTGCCTATGTAAATCAATACAAAGCACTCGGGAAGTATTTCAAAACTCTTTCCTTGAGGACACTTGGAGATTTCCCAGTGAATAATTTTGCCCTGGCCAACCCTCAGAGAGGCACTTAAAGGTAGCTGGGAGTATAAATCTGCTTAAATCAAAACCCAGGCTGCATGGAAACCATGCAAGGGAATAAAACCAGACTTTTAGTACAGAACCTGGGCCCGAGTGATCCTTCCACTTCCTGCAGACCGCAGCCACGCGGAACTTCCCAGCACTGACACCAGTACTGCACGCGCCTGCCCTCCTTTATAGCGTGGCTGTCGCCCAAAGCTCTGGGCCGCATGGCAGCTGAGCGTATTCACAGTGAAATTACACGTGGCACAAATATGCCAGGTCATTTATGGTTAGGTTGACCAACATGGGTTTTGCACAAGTCCTTGGGGAAGGAGAAAGGAAGGACAGACACCGTGCTCTCATTGTAGGCGTTGGTCCAGACAGGCAAGGATCCTCCATCACGGACGCTAGAACAGGCATCACGGCTCCATTTGTAGGACAAGTGTGGTGGTGTTAGAGAGTGGTGTGACTTTAGTGGTGGATGGTAGCCACTAGAGTTGGTCTTGCTGATCTGCTATTGAATAGGCCACCACTGGAGGCATGTTCATGGGGCTAGACTGTTGCTAGGTACCAATATTCAAAATCCATGAATATTATGTGATCATGCACAGTGCAAACTGAGCATAATCCATACTGGATTGCTGGAGGGAAGAGAGATGGCTGGCTTCTGCCATCTTGGGATTTGTCCCATGCACTTTAAAAACCATTGGGGTATGCATGGGGCAGTTTAAAACTTTAAAAAAAAAAAAAAAGCTTTTATGAAAAAATGCAAAATAATGATCGCACCTGAAAAACGATGCTTGCAATCCTCATACACGTATTTCTGAAGTGTAGGTGTTGCTCAACATCCAGATGTCTAAATCCGACGGCAGAGGCTTAGTTTTGCAATGCTCTGCATGTGTACCAATATAATTAATGTTTATGAAGCATTCTGAAAACTGCATTTGTTCTTACTGAAAGGATCATACAGGAGCCATCTGAAGCTGGGATTGATTTATGGAGAAAGAAGTTGTGGATTTAATTTGCAGACTCCAAGAACTCGAGGAGATTAGTGCGGAGATGATGTCCTGGGGGGTGGCAAAAGCTGTTGGAAACGCAGTCCCCTGGAGATTACAGTGGGAAAAGGTCTCTGTTTTGAAGTCTTGGGAGGTAGCAGCTTTTGTTTCTGACTTAAGGGTGTGAACTTTGATGTAATTTTTCATGGATCTACTGCTACAGGCCCAGCCAAAAATTACCCACTTATATTTGTCCCTCTTTTTTTTTAATATTTTGAAAGCAGAGATTAATGAGGGAGGTGGAAAAGTGATTGATCCTTCTGAGTCACAGAACATAGATCATGAAAAGCAGAATCATTCCTCTGCTGGGCTCATAGTGCCTTTTGGGGGGGGGGGGGGAACGTGAGCACACTAATGCTCAGCGTAAGAACTCATTAGTCCTGGCTATTACCATATATTGGCCAATATATATATATTTGCTTTGTGCTATGAAGTTGCGCGTACCCATATTGCAGATTCTTCTTGCGCAAGTTATCCCAACCAAGTGACCTAGAGAGGGGGTTATAGTGCCCTTGCTCTTGCCTGCACATGCCTGTTGAATGATTTTTGTCTTATTTTAGGGGAATAACCTTGTGAGTAGGTTGGGAAATTCATACTAGTACTTCAATTAATTAAAAAAATCTGTATCTGCTGTGTGGGCACCTGCACTCTTGAGAGCCTGCGAAGGAGCAGGGAGGAGGTTGCAGCCAGGCAGCTTTCCATGGCCCACGATGGAGGTGGCCTGGTGCTGCACCATGCAGGGTACAGCCCCCTCCAGAGACAGCAGCATCTTTCTGCCATGCAGAAATGTAATTCAGATGAATTCTTGAAAAAGATGCAAAAGCTTATAAATATCAAGTGGTGATTTACTTCACACTGGCGTGGGTGGTGAGCCTCAGGAAGGTGAGGATGCCACTTTTAGTGGGACTCACAAGGGTTGAAAAATAAAGTGTAGAGAGAAAAAAGGAAAACCAAAGAAGTGTGTGCTGCATGACAATATTTAATGCGAATGAGAAGCTGAATATACATGCGCAAAATTAGATGGATATAGGATATAGTCAGAAGAGTTCCAGGACTTCATGAGGTTCTACGATGAATCTCCCATTCCATGATTTTGCACAGATTGTTGTTCATTGATTAGAAGTAATTTACAATGAAATCTGCTATTATTACAATTGCTGGAAGGTATTTTTTTGCCCTGGCTTGCATCAAATGAGTTAGAAGCAGAGAAATAAGCTGGGAAACCATTACATCGTGGGTCTAAGCAGAATTAAAGCACAAGAAAGGACCTATAAATGCCTAACTTTAAGAAATGCCAAGTAGAGCTGATTTTTTTGATTGTATATGCTGGTTCAGCAAGATATATAAGTGAATATGAATTTTGATAAAATTTCATTTTGGAACCCAAGATTTTCAGTCATATAATTTTGAAGTATTTATACTTTTTTATTTTGAGAGAAACTGATACTGAAAAGTCAATGTTGGCATAAAAACTTGAATTTATTGAGATACATTTTTATCAACCCAAAAATATATATTTGAAAATCTTGTTTCTTGGAAAATTCTATTTTTTAATTCTTTTTAATTTCGAATAAGATCAATAGCGAAATTTCAATTCTTGGTAGTTTGGAAATTCTAGTCTTCGTGCAGGTCTAGGGCCAGGAAGCCATGCTTTTATGGACTCCACTGGGAACTGTGGGAGCTCAGCACTTCTATAATCCATTATCCATAAACTCAGTCGTGATCTGTCTTACTTCTCAGTTCTGCTTTTCACTTAATCCACAGATATCCATGTTGGATTTAGGTTGGCCTGCAAGTTCTATAACAAAATTGTTTGGACAAGTGAGGAGAAAAAGGATTAAAGTTTCCTGGATCATAAAACGATAATCCTGAGTTACACGCTGTCCCAGAACCACACATTCCCCTAAACCCATGAGATCCCCTGGAACAGAGCAAGTTTCTGATATCGAACAGTGCCGTAGATCCCACTATGGTTTGCTGAGGGAAGGTGGTGAGAGTTGGGCCGGGATAAATCACAGAATATGGTGGTGAGTCAGGATCCACTATGTCCACTATTGTATCGGGGTATTTTATGACACAGGTGTCATTGGAGGTGAGGGCAAACGGCTCGGGGCACGTCACCCCCGGTGGCAGGCAGCACTCGTTGTAGGGTGACATGTGACAGATCCAGACCTGAAACACAGGAGGAGGGGGAGGAGAAAAGGCAGTTGTTAGTCCAGCAAGAAGCTTGCATATTAGGTGTCAAGATTTGGGAATGATAGGGTTGCATGCTGGATATCACAGTTGCTGGGAAATGGGGGAATTACAAAGTGCAAGTAGTTCAGGTGGTCGTTAAATGTTTGTCTGGTTCCCATTTCCCATCCAGTAACTCTCCTCCTTTCTTAGTAACCCTTTGGAACTTCATTGTCTCAATATCTGACGATATTTTCTAGATCACCACTGTTTTCAACTTAAAATGCTCTTGTGCTATTGCTTCTCCCCAAGATTTTCAGTGTGTTGCACTGCTCTGTCTCACTCCTCCTCTTGCCGCTTCAAACCCCGCGGAAAGCTGTAACCCCAACTCGGCTCCATGTTTTCAATTTTAATCCTCACGGTATTGGCAAAACCAAAACATGGGGGTGAAGCTGGTTACCTCATCTCGCCTGGTTAGAAGTGGAACAATATGATCTGGGATGAAGATCCACCCATCTTTTATTAGTCTCATTATATATCATCTGCATTATGGTATCTTCTATTTGAAATCACACAGCTCTTCAAAACTGTACCTGTTATCAAGGCCAGATTTTCTCCGGTATTGCGTAATTATAGATTAACAGGCCATCCTTGCCCTGGATTGTGCCCACACTAATTAGGCATGACAAACAGAGTGAGGAAGAAGCGATAATTTTCTTCACTTTATCAGTGTGAAGAGATTAAGGCTGGCCTAAAGGCTGGGTCTGAACTGATTTCCTAACGTTTACCCCAGGGGTCTGCGGGAGCGGCAAAATTCAGGGGAGATTTCTTGTGTCTCATCTAAACATCTCGTTTTAGCCACATGCCGTGGTTGCCTTCTCCAATCCTCAGGGAAGCATCTACAGCTTTTTCCAATTGACCCTATGCCTTTGACTTGAAGGTAAGAAAAAAAAAAAAAAGCAACAACAGAATATTTTACCAGCTAAAGAGTTGGGACTGAAATGGCTGGCTTAGCCTTTGGGACAAGATCAGTCTTAAGTCCTGATCATAGATCAGGTTTTTAGGGAACCTCCAGCAGTCCAATGCAGGCAAAGGACTTGTCAAAGCTTATCCTAGTACTCATGAACAGAGGTGAAGAACAAACGCTTGTCCGTTCCTTCAAGAGGTGGAATTCAGCTCTATAAATATATTTTAAACAAAAGCAGCAGTAAAGAGGCTTTTTAGTCAGAAAAATCCAAGTTCCAGTCTCTGTAGGATTTTGAAAATACTTAGGACAAGTTCTCCAGCTGTTAAAAGACACCACAGCTTCCTTGAAGGCAGCTGAGGGTGAGAACATCATAAAAAATTATTTTTTTTGTCAACGCTAACTTGTTTAATGAAACCCAGTCTTTATAATATGAAAATAATGCTCACCAATATGAAATTATTGAGGCTCTTTAGAGTTCCAAGAGAGTTTTATATGCCATCCCTGGCTTAAATGACCGGCTGTCCCGAACACTAATGTAGTTTGCAAATGCCAGCTTTCACCTCCAAGCTGTAAAAGTTCAGTTGACTTTAAACTAAAGGACAATAGAAAGCATATTTCTGGAAGAATACCCCCGTGCCCTTTCCGAAGTTTACCCTATCATTTGATAATATTTAGATAGCAATAAGTAATTGATTCAAAATTGACTTACCCGGATCACCAAGGAGAAGAGTTTAAGAAAAGTGATTAGAAGAGTTCTACGTAGCAAATGCTTTTATACACTTAGTCAAATTGCCTGGAGGATGTGACACCCTTTTTGCATGAAGTCTTAATTAGTTGCAAAACAAACTTTGCTGCATGCATAACTTCTGCAAGTAATGAAACTGTTTTGCTCGCTGTTTGTGTTCGTTAGGCACTGGAGCTTCACGCCGTGTGCTAAATGCACACTACACCCTGCAGGCAGGCTTCGCTTTAACGTTCCGTGGGTCAAAAAGAGCTTGATACGCTTCATTAACCACATTTCAGTTATGAGTTAATCGAGCCTTCCTTTATTTGCATTTTTTTCCCCCTCAAATTCAGTCTGTGAAAAGGATTCAGGGAGCAGGATTTTATTTTTATTTCCCAAATCCAACGTGTTGTCCGGTGCGGAAGAGTTTTCCTCTGAAATGCATTACAGGGCATCAAACTTAGCAGTGTACAGCTGGCGTCCCTCTCGGGGATTATTCATGGATGAGGAGAACAACTCAATAAATCTGTAGCCATTTTCCCAGTCCTTTTTGAATAGGATGGATTCCTAGGGCGAGAGCTCTACCTTATCGAACGTCTGCTTTTCATCGTTACAAATAGCGCTTGCATAGGATTTAAGTGGATTGGTTTCAGGTCTCTTTGCAGGGTTTGACTGTGTTGCAATTAAAGGCAGGTAGATGCTACCCACGTTTTCTTGCCACTGACTCAAAGTGAAGTCACGGAGCATCACACGGCCAAGCTGGTTTGGTGTTTCCCCCTGCTCCCCCTCCAGCTTTTTGACCGGGTTGAAAAGGAGAATATTACAGGAAAGGGAAGGTTGTAATGGACTGGAATCTGCAACTGGTGTTTCCACCCAGGCTGTGTTTTTCTGTGACAGTACTAAGGTGAAGACTGGGGCGGCGGGGGTGGGATGGGATACACAAGCAATAGCTCTATCCTGATGAGAACTTAATTTAAGAGAAATGAGAGGCATAAGTTTAATATTAGACTACCAAAGAATCAGTGAAAATGAGGGCTGTCAGTTTGTCAAGATCTTTATGAATGAGCCAGACATGTGGATTTAAAAATGTTTTTATAAACACTTTAAAGTGGAAATCAATGAGAGAAATATCCCGTTAAAGGAGGAGAGGGAAACCGGGATTTGCATGGAAACAGATTTCTGAAGAGGCCATCAGGTAAAACTGTTGGGAGTTCTTTGGCATAACAGTCGCCTGACATGCCAGCTTATAAACCTGAAAGGTTTTTTTAATACATAAAAGGTATTCTTAATTAAATCCTATTGTAATGCCAGGAATAGGGATCACTTACATATTTGGGGACACACTCGAGAAGTACAATGGAGCTCGCTGCGTTACGTTAGCAGACCTGATGCAAAATGCTTTATCTGCATAAATGGCTGGGGATCAGCCTGAAATCTTTTGTTCTGTTTGCAAGCTCCCATAAATGCTTTTGCCTTAGGACCCCTGCTAACAACCTCCCAAGCTACAGATAATTTATGATATGAAGGAAAAATGTAAGTAAATAGTAATTACGAACAAAGGAATCCTTCCTCCCAGCTTGCACGGCAAGGGCGGGAGGGACGAGGGACGTCATCATCCTAGCACCACACAACGGTCGCCCTTCACTTCGAGTGCAAATCTTGTGAAAGAGAATTAATAGTTTTGATAGTGGAGTCTTTGCCACGCGGGGCCTGATGGTTGCTTTAAGACAATCATATTTAGGGTGGGTCTAAAAAGCTTTCTGAGGCTGGAGGAACTAAGAAAAGGGAGCCAGCTGAGAGGACTGCAGTGAGGCTTTCCCTGTTCAGGATGGACGGTGGTGTTGCCGCCGCTTGATCCGGATATGTGGGGATCCCTAAAGGCTCCTCCTTTAAGGGGCAGAGATGCAGCAGCTGCTCTGAAGAAGGCAAAGATCTAAAGCTGAAGTACATTATTTTATTAACACTTTGCAGTGCTGCAGGATGACTGGAGTAAGGCTGGTGCCAGCTTGTATAATGTAGTATATTTATTTGTAGCGGATTTTCCCAGGCTTGGGTCCCTTTTTGTCTCTCTGCTCCAGCCTGGTTAGGAAGCTTTGTGTTCGGACTGACTCCCTCCTAGATAAGTCATGCTCACGCCTGTGCGTGGGCATCCCTTCAGTCCCTCTGGGGATCACTAGAGCATTTATACTGATTTGTCTAAAATATTTCAAAATCAAATCTTGCTGCTTGGCGCGATGGGGAAAAAAACCCCCATGCCTATTCCTTCTGCCTAACATCCCTAAGAGAAAGCCGTTCCGATTTGCTGAAGGCAGCTGCTCTTCAGGGAGGCAAAGGATTTTTCTTGTACAAATGAAGAGCTCGGTCTCTTATTTCTCATGTTGATTTTAAGCAGGTGAATCTACAGGGGAACACCATTGAGTGCCTCACTTTTTGCCAGAAGGTGGCCCAAAAAAAAAAAAAAAAGGCTGGAGTAAAAATGTGGATTTGCATTTCATCCTTAGCGCTGTTCGGACTTTTCTGAGTAAAACATTGCTACATCTTAGCCAGGTTGGTGTTCAGGGCCATAATAAGAAATGGGGAATATGGCTACAGTTTTCTGATTAAAGCCGGCTTTTTGAGGGCTCTAGGCAAAAGGGGAGTAAAGGCAGTGGGAATGTCTGAAGATTTACTTCTAATTAATCTGCCAAAGCACTGCTCTTACCACTGAGGAGCTACCATTAAAGCTGTGCAGCAGGAGTCATTTGGCTGAGAAATCATATACACAGATATAGGGAGATGAATATATATTTATTTCTACGTCTTTGTTTTCCTTCAGAATTCATTTAGTAAGATTTTGGTTCTTGTTCTTGCAGTTTAACCATGGGTAAAGACAATGATTGGTTGTATCGCTATAAAATTCCCGCCACGTGCTGCTCATAAGCCGAGTGAAGATAAACCTTAAAAATGTGTAGGTAAAATAAATCCAGTTTATAACTGCCTGTAAACCACTGCAGGCGCTGGTCTTAGGGAGGAAAGCTATCGCGTGCGGTAGATCCCTTAATTACTGGAATTGCCCCAGTAGCTCAGTTTTATAGGAAAGCAGCAAGACGCTCCGTGATGGCGCAGGCGTGGGGCGCTGCAGTCGGGGAGCCCCACGGGGTCAGTGCGAAGAAGCCTGGGTGTGATGGGGGCTGTGGGGTGTCAGGTCCTGCACCTGGGGGAGCCGGGTGGCCCTGGATATTTCCTGAACCAGGGCAATGCTCACTGGAGGCTTGTCCTGGTTTCGGCTGGGACGGAGTTAATTTTCTTCCTAGTAGCTAGCACAGTGCTGTGTTTTGGGTTTAGTACCAGAAGGATGTTGGTAACTCACTGATGGTTTTAGTTGTTGCCAAGTAGTGCTCAGACTACTCAAGGACTTTTTGAGCTTCTCCTGCTCGGCCAGGGGCAGAACAAGCTGGGAGGGGGCACAGCTAGGACAGCTGACCCCAACTGACCAAAGAGCTATTCCAGACCATAGAACGTCATGCTCGGGGGAGTTGGTCGGTTGGTGCGGGGAGAGTGGTCGTGGCTTGGGAGGGGCTGGGCATCAGTCGGCGGGTGGTGAGCAACTGCATTGTGCATCATTCATTTTGTATATTCTGTTATCATTCTCATTATTACTATTGTTTTCTCGTATTAAACTGTCGTTATCTCAGCCCTCGGCTCTAACCTTTTATTTTTTTCCCGATTCTCTCCCCCATCCCACTGAGGGAGGCGGGGAGTGAGCGAGCGGCTGCCTGGTGCTGAGTTGCCAGCCGGGTTAAACCACGACAAGGCTTTTCCGTAAGTGCTTGGAACAAATCAGATGTGATCTTTAATAAACATTACAGGAAGATAGCTGGAAATGCCTGGCAAGAAAAACCTGGGCTGCCAACTGTGCTCAGACTGAGCTTTTTGTGCCATTAATCCAGGCTTAGCATAACCTGTGCTCCTCTTATGGGCCTTGTCTTTTCTAAATACTGTCCCAGAGACTGCTCTGACCTCTGACAATTCATTGCAGCCTCTTTCTATGGCCCCGTGTGCTGTAAGTACGTTATGGGACTCCTTGAGACTTTTATTCTCTTTGCAATTTTTGGGTGCTATATAAAATGCTGCCTTGTACTTCCCTCGCAGCTTAATTTTTCATTGCCTTTGGCAAATGTTAATTCTAGTTATTATCTAGGTTTAATAGTGAAGCACAGAGGCTAAATGAATTGTCAGAGGTCACTTGGTGAGCAAATGGAACAGCCTGGAGTAAAACAGGCTTTCCTCCTTGACATTTATCGCATTATTTATAATTCGGATCCCAGCAACTCTTTGAAGTCTTAACTGAGATTGCGTGGCATCGGGCAAATACAGGGCGAGTCCCCACTCAGAACAAGCAGCTTTCAGACTGATTAGACCTGAGAAACAAAAGAGCAGGGATTAGGATCTCTTTTACAAATGCCAAGTTAATGCAGAGGGATTAAGGGAGGGGCTGTCAGCACAGAAAAGCACAGCGAGGGCTTTACCTTCTGGAACGACTTTTCCAGTTTTACGTAGGAAATCCGTGGCAGTCAGGAAGGAAGCACTGACCTGAGTTTTAATAAATTCTTTCATTTTAAGAGCATCCATTATAGTCGCGTTCTCCTGGCACTGTTTCCGCCATAAACTGAGGATTTGGGGTAAGAGCTCAGCTCATCGGATGACTGCAGTGCATACAACTGTAGCTAGGCTGGCGGTTGGGACCCCGGGACACTCCGCTCTCCGCGATAGCTGTGTTCGCAGGAGAGACCTGAAACTGTATCTGAAAAGTGGCCAAAGGGATTAGGAATCCCAGTGCAGGGGGATGCACTTGGCCTGAACAAAACAGCAATTCAATAGGGCTGGAAATCCTCACACTCTGCTTTTTTTTTTACCCACCCCCCCCCAACTTGGAACGAGCATTCTGACAGCTGCTTAAAGTATTTTAAGACGCTGTCCCTAGTTAAAATCTGCGGCTTCACGGATGTATTTTGAAACCGAAGCTGTCACTCTAGAAATCCGCCATTACCAATGCCTGCAAATTACTCACTATGCAGTAATGACCTTTGTTACAAAAATAATACCCTTTAAGTGACAATCCTATATCAAAAATCATCCCTTGGGTAATGGTTGGTTACCAAGGAATAATTGTTTCAGTGTGGATTTATCCTCTTTCCTGAAGAGAACTCTTAAAGTCTGAAAAACAAAGAAAACACGTAAAGGAAAGAAGGTAAAGAGGAGGCCTGTGTTATAGGAACCTTCTTAAACTGAGTGACAGCTTAAAGAAGCCTTTTGTGCGTGAGGTTTGAATTAACTCCCCAGATTTTTTCCCCCCGGACTGAGTTCTGCACCCTGCCTGCATGTGTCAGGCTTGCCCCATTTGCACGTTTTGACCGTCGCATTCTCCTCTCCTACTTTCATTAGAGATGTCCAGGAGCCTAATCCTTGGCTCAAATCATTCTCCTGACTGCTCTGAAAAGGCCTCCGAGTCTTGATTAAGGGCCTTAATAAAGGGTCTTTATTTTGTTATTCCTTAATATGAGTAGTTCAGCTCTTTGAGACCCCTCCCCTAAGTGCAAACAGTATTAAATATGTAACAGGAACATACAGAGGTCATGCTTGCGCATACAAATATTCTCCGTTTTCACATATCAAGTGAGCAAGTGCATCTTTGTGTAATTTCTGAGACATCAGTATTGTCGTCGAAGGTTTGGGTTTTCTCTGTGCCGGTTTGCATCAGCCGCCTGTTCTCAGAAACCTGGTGGCAGCGCAAAGCCACTTTTCATGTGAAAATCAAACAAAAATGTGAGATGACGCAAGCGCCTCCACACATAACCAGAGAACGTACGTTAATAACCTTGACACGGATTTCAGGGTGACTTTGTAACTCTGTTTTAAAACACGGCAATCGTGCTGGATCCTTAAAATATGATAATAAGTGTTTTGCATGTATAAATTATTAATGAGAGTTTGCAAAGCGCTTTGAAATTCTTTAATCTGAAACTTCCGCAGGCTGTTCCCGATGACTTGCTTTGGGATCTTTACAAAGACATGTACTTTACAGGAATAATTTAGGAGATGAGGACCATGAATTGAATGAATTATTAAAAACAAGGAAAATACAAGCAAATGAGCTGGTTCTCAGAGAAAGGTGGTGGAGCATGGATGCTTTCTGTACTGAAATCTCCCAGTCCTCCACAGGATAAGAGGGTACCCCAGCAGCGGCAGTGTGTTGCCCAAAGATTTACTTGCGTAGTTACAGTGGATTGTACATTAAACCTGCAAAAAGAGGGGTTTGGTTTTTTTTTTTTTACACCCAGCTACAAAGGTCATCCCAACCTTGTCCAAAGAGCTGACTGCTAAGACTGTCTGCCGCAAACATAAACCGCCTGTCCGAGGGTAGGATCCAGCTGCTTTTGGGTGGAGGAGCGCTAAAATTCAGGAGCAAAGGAAAGAAAATTCCTTCTCCCTGTGTATCAGGTGATGTGAACGCATGGAGCGTGCGGGTTCCGTGGGTACGGCCAATGACCGAGGTCACCAAAGTAGCAGCCGTGATCTTTGGCGTCACCTCATATGGAGCTTGGCGATTCCCTGTAATCCCTCCTCTGCGATCCCCCCGAGTCTGGCTTTGGAGCTGGGTGCGCTTCAGAGAGACAAAATTAAAGAGAAGTCACTCCTGCGTTACAGGGCAAGCGAAGGTTCGCTCCCACTGAAGAATGATGAGATTTTGGTTGCCAAAGCCATGATGCCTCCGAGGATGTAGATTTTTAGAAGCCATTTGCCTTGAAAACGAGGCGTCTCGGAGCTGTTCCAAATTTGAAGCCAGAACTAACTCGTAGTTTTGAAAGGCTCTTTGTGCTTTCCAAGCCGTGCACTCCAGCTCCCAGCCCATCTGCCTGTGGTCCTTACCAGCTAAATGTGATTTGAGGGGCAAGATGAGTGGGGAACAAGAGCATCGGGCAGATGACAGGCAGCCCACTAAATGGCAGTTGTGCCGTTGAAGGGGGGCCAGCTCTTGAAATACGCTTGCAGGAAGGGAAAATAATCTGTTGCTGAGATGACTTGTATCCTGAGAAAAAAAATTGATTAAAATTATAAGGCTTTACCCTTTGAGGTAGAAATCATTGCAATGACATAAAAATGCGTGGAATGGAGTTTCTTTGCATCTACTGGGGTCCATGGTCACCCAAGACTGTAAGAGGTGGGATCTAATATTAATGCAATGTAGAAAAAAACCAAACCCCAACGTTATGAGGCAAGGAATCATGACCTGATTAGGGGAATGGCATACGTGACTTTGATCTGTTTATCTTAAAGGGATATTATTACTCAATCCATGGGTGTCGGAAGCCAATACCACGCTTTAATAACACAGCAGTCAGCACTTATAAATCATTCATGAATACTTGTGATGTGACATTTGATTTAAGGAGGAGGCAGAGCTTCCTGATAAGAGTTATTGCCCTAGGGATGCCTCCAACACACCTCATCATTTAGAAGGGATTTACAGAGGAAAATTTTTACTGCTCTATTGGAGAAGCAAACAAGTAGCAGGTAAACAACTCTGGACAGGAAATCTGTCTGTAGGGAAGGGCAGATCTCAGGGTACGATGCAAGATACTTTTCCCGACTAGCCCGTCCTGTGGACTGACGGCTGCAGCTTTTGACATGACAGCCCGAAGATGAGCTACGTGGGGACAAAAAAGGTCTTTGTCATTCTTGGTGGTGGCAGCTTTGCACCCCAATTCTTACTGGCAGACCCTTTAATCCAAGTTGATGCCCAAATAAGCATCCCAGGGACCAACCAAAGCTGGAGTACAGAATGAGGCTTTATCAGAAAGGGTTAGGATGACCAGAAATGTCCTTTTCTAAAGAATAAGAAACAAAATACCGATTTCTGCCTAGGCAGCCTATTGAAATAGAAGTGATTACGCTATACCAGGCTTTTCCATGCAATCATGGCAAGTCTCAGAGCCTTCCTGGTCTGGCCCAGCCTGAAGGAGCCACTTATGGTGGAGTCACTGGGTGTGAATTTTTGCTGTCGATCCGGAGCAGATGTACGGCTCCCGCTCTGCAGGTAGGCAGCTCAGTTTGTCTTCTCCTGGGGGAGCTGAGGGAATTATTTTTCACTGGCAAGGATGTGCTGTGAAAGGCGAAGGGAGAGAAGCAACAACTTAGGGTTTATACACAAGATGTTTTTGTGGTGACAGCGGGGAGAGGCACAGAGCCTGTGGCAGCAAGCTGATGTTCGAGAAAGTGGATGGCTTGTGTTGGTGATTTCCAAAAAACCCATATTCCAACCTTATTTTGTTGCCTGATGCTGCTGCACTATAAAGCCATAAGAATTTAGAGTGGCTGTGGATCTGCTCCAGGAGTTCTATAAAAGGTTGTTATTATGACACACACAAAACTACTTTTTAATGAAAAAATTAATAACCCTGGTTTCTGTAGCTATTAAATATTGCCTACTTAGGGACTACCCATGACTCTCAAACTTCAAGCGATGTTATTATCCAAGTGACATAACTATTTAAATTTTGTCATATACTCGCAATATTTGCATAGTATACACACTTTGTATGTCTCAAGCGTTCATAAATATTTGGGACTAACTTTGAAGTTCCTTCCTTTAAAGAAGCCAAAGGAGAAGCTTCAGTGTTGTTGTACAGCCCTGGGGATCCGCAGACAGACACACCTGAATATGTAAGGGAGGCAAATGAAGGATCAAGGTTTTGATATTGCTAGGGAGAAAACTTTAAGTGAAATCTATTTTTTTTGAATGAAAAAATATTTTAGAAAAACGTTTCCGTTAATCCTGGAATCGATCGCTTATTGCACCTCAGTGATTGCTACAGGATGCACCCCCAATGAATTTGTTTTTTCTCTGTGTTGAATTCTGAAAATAATAAAAATAAAATCACCAATCCGGGTGTGATGTTCTGCAGGAATTCTGCTGGGTGGATGCTTTTATCCCTTCACAGTCAGTTTAATTCTCGTTTTGCTGCAGTCGTGATGTATTAGGTTCTGTTTTAATGAGTGAAATTAAACATTTCTCTCTTCAGAAATGCTTCATGCAATGGTGTAAAAATTTGAGCGTCAGTCTTCATTTTTCTTCATTTGGTTAG
Source organism: Egretta garzetta (assembly GCF_000687185.1). Taxonomy (NCBI): domain Eukaryota; kingdom Metazoa; phylum Chordata; class Aves; order Pelecaniformes; family Ardeidae; genus Egretta; species Egretta garzetta. The sequence continues at coordinate 44,312 of NW_009258492.1, read as the reverse complement.
CCAAAATTACCAACTCAAATTACTCCAATGTAGTATAAATTATTGTTTGCTACACCACCTGAATGAAGCATTTGGCTTTCTGTGTTTGGGTATGGTAATAAATCAACCCAAAATATGTGTCCAAGCAATTGCGTGGATGCTGTCTTCTCATGTCTTCTCAATTGCTTTAATTTCTTTCCTCCAGGAGAGTTGTCTGAACACTGTAAGGGAACGTTCTGGATACCGGTTTGTTATGCCAGTACATAAAAGCTTAGCACATCACACCCCTAATTAGATGAGGGAAACAACTCGTCCAGTAGCCCATATCCAACGCCAGATGCAAACAGTGTGTTTCCACTGAGAAATGCTCTGTAGAGCAATTCTGGTTTGCTTTGCAAACCCCACTGATTTGCTGTGCTAAATTCTGAAGTCAGGGTCTCTCAAGACCCGCAGTGCTTTTCCCACCGAGTTTCACCTCAACTATTTAACGGGATGGTTTTGTCTTGTACTATCATGGTCTTCACTGCTGCCAGTACACGGATGATTCGAAGCCACATTGTGAGAAGAGCTTTCTCTGTACTTAAGAAGTGCCTGGCCTGTCTGATATTGCACAATGGGTTTTAATTGATATTTTGAATGTGCAACTCGTATCTGGCCAGGTAGGACCAGCTGACCCGTCTAACACTGTCCTTGCACGGTTTGAACATGAGCCCATAAAGTCTGAAAGCAAAATTTTAGTCTCAGCATGGTGAGATAATTCGCAGTCTCATGTCAGGAAAGGATTCTCCTTACCAGCAGTGGCTCCGTTTGCTGACCCCATGTAAAAACGTAGGCTATCCCCCAAACAGACCTCAGCTCACTATTGGTAGGGAAGGAGAAAACAATTTTTGACCCTTTACAGAAAGTGCTCAGTGGCAGTTGAGAGGCAAATTATTTCCAAAAATGGCTCAAGTGTTACGTTGCCTCGGAAGAACACACTTTTCAAAGCATTCTAATAGTCCCATGTTGTATGCTGGGAATTAAAAGTATGGGAGATTCTACAAAATTAGAAGGTAGTGATACAATAAGCTATAAACCATGGTGTGATTTCTGAAATAAAATGGTTTTAATGTTGCCTGACAAACTAAAAATTTGCTACGGAGTTTGTGACCTAATTAGGTCTTTATCTAAAAAACCATCTCGCTCTCAATGAGAGATTTGAGCCAGGTATGTGGTGCGGTCCTAAGAAACAGAGCAAGATACCTGGAAGTATATTTGTGCAAACCATGCAAAATATCCAGTTATGTAACTAAGATGACTCTAGCGTGATTCTAATATACAAATGGCCCTGTGGAAGACAAGCCAGGGGCTGAAATGACAGCCGAACGCATTGCTTTCCAATCGGATCACCATAAAGGCCTAAATTACCTGAATAACCGTGCTGTGCAAGAAATTCATTTGATCTGTAATTATGTCACAGAAACCAAGGCTCTGGGGTGGAATTGGCATGCTATTAGCAAGGAAATGGGGAGGGAGCGTTGAAACTGCCAAATCAAAGCCAACTTCAGTAGTAGGGAGTGCGTACTATACAAGATGAGCTTGTTGGTACCACATTGCATGCGCCAAGGGTGCCTGTGGGCCTGGGGCGGTCGGGAGCAGTATAAAAGGCAGTCCCACAGCAGGCTCCCTCATCCACTTCTCTTGCCTTCTCCTCCTTGGTGAACAAGGTGAGCTGCAAACACCTTTGCCTCACTCTTCTCTCTCTCTTCTTCTCTTCTTCGTCCCTTGGCCTCAACTGAGTCTTTCTTTCGGTCTAGCTCTGCTGAGGGAATTGCTCCTTGATCCTGGTCCCAGCTTCTCTGCTCTCCTGGCCCTCATCGGGGGGGAGGTGGGAGAAGGACTTTGGTTTCTCTGCAGGGCCGCATTCGGTACCTGGGCTCTTCAGTCCCTCTTCCTCCCTAGGCAGGCTCTCCCTGCTCCCCAGCCTGTGCCTCACACGCTGCCCGTGCTTTCCTTGCCCTCCCTCCCAGGTGCACCTCCATCCCACAGCCATGTCCTGCTACGATCTGTGCCGTCCCTGTGGCCCAACCCCGCTTGCCAACAGCTGCAACGAGCCCTGCGTCAGGCAGTGCCAGGACTCCCGCGTGGTGATCCAGCCCTCGCCCGTGGTGGTGACCCTGCCCGGACCCATCCTCAGCTCCTTCCCCCAGAACACCGCTGTGGGATCCACCACCTCCGCTGCTGTGGGCAGCATCCTGAGCGAGGAGGGAGTGCCCATCTCCTCCGGGGGCTTCAACCTCTCTGGCCTTGGTGGCCGCTCCTACGGCAGAAGGTGCCTGCCCTGCTAAAGCCGGTCTTGATGTCCCATGAGTGCATTGACCAGGAAGCCCAAAGCCAGGTGCCGGACTGAGGATGGAGCTTCTGGCCAGGTTTCCAGAGGGGCCAAGAACCCTCGTGGCCTCCGACAAAGCCAGGTGTCCTCCTGTGCTGTCTGGAAACTTGGCCACCTGATGTCGTCTTCTACTCCTGCATTCTTCTGTGCATCGTGAGCCCCTGTTGCCTGCTGCTGTCCTGTGCCATGGGTTCATCCTGAAGCAAGTTGAGCGGGGCCCTGCTCATCCCCCTCTCCG
>NW_009258492.1:32077-41342 GCF_000687185.1 Egretta garzetta | reverse complement strand
CCCGTGGTGGTGACCCTGCCCGGACCCATCCTCAGCTCCTTCCCCCAGAACACCGCTGTGGGATCCACCACCTCCGCTGCTGTGGGCAGCATCCTGAGTGCTGAGGGAGTGCCCATCTCCTCTGGGGGCTTCAACCTCTCTGGCCTTGGTGGCCGCTCCTACGGCAGAAGGTGCCTGCCCTGCTAAAGCCGGTCTTGATGTCCCATGAGTGCATTGACCAGGAAGCCCAAAGCCAGGTGCCGGACTGAGGATGGAGCTTCTGGCCAGGTTTCCAGAGGGGCTGAGCACCCTGGCGCCGTCCGACAAAGCCAGGTGTCCTCCTGTCTGTCTGGAAACTTGGCCACCTGATGTCGTCTTCTACTCCTACTTTCTTCTGTGCATCGTGAGCCCCTGTTGCCTGCTGCTATCCTGTGCCATGGGTTCATCCTGAAGCAAGTTGAGCGGGGCCCTGCTCATCCCCCTCTCCGCCCGTGTGTGGGAGGAAGACGCGTGTGCCATGGCTGCGAAGGGGTGTCTGTCTGTCAGCTGCCCTTGGAGCAGCATGGGCCGTGTCCCTTCCAGCACGCACTGCTTGCTTTTGCTCTTTAGACTCATTAAAGTTTTTGCTGCATTGTAGCTTGAGTCTCCTTGTGTTCCTCCTCTCCTGGGATGCCTGGCCATGGTGCCTGGGGGGAAATGAGATGCTGTGGAGGGGAATGGGGTGGTTGAGGAAGGGCCAGTGATGGACCCCCTTTCTGCCTATTGGAGGTGAGAACCCTCAAGGTCCATGGTCATTGGAAGAGACATGGGTCAGTGGAAGATTGTGTGGTATTGGCTGAGTATGCAAAGAGTGGCCTGGACCTTCCCCTGGGGACCTGTGAGTAACAAGCGAGGTTGGACACTGGCTTCCAGTTGATGAGGCAAGCCATTGACCAGCTGAGAGACATTTCTGGGCAGGCTAACAGCCCCCTGGCCAAGGCTCCGGTCTTCTGTTACCACTCCAATGTGCCCTTGCCCTTCCATCCTCCAAGCCCTTCTTCCAAAGCCTGGAAGTAGAGTGAGTCCCAAAGGAGCTGAAGGTGCAGGTGGCCACCAGGGCAAGTGTGTGAAGGGAGGTGTGAGCCCTCTGTTACATTTTGGCACAATGGGGATGGCATGAGCATGGATGTGTCAAATAAGTAGGGGAGGGACATGGGCACACAGTGATCATCCTCCCTGATGTGGTGAGCATCAGTGAGACATCCTGGAGCCTCTGCAGAGGTCTAGAAGGGATCAGGAAAAGCATCTTTTCCCCCACCGGAGCAGTGCTGTGGTCAGAAGCATTCAGTGTTGGCGGAGTCTTTCTGTGTGTGTCGCTGTGTTCTGAAGGGACGTGGTCCTGGAGCAGATGTGCAGCAAATCCTCCAGAAACCTCACTCCGCTGCTGTGCCTGGAGAGGTCTTGGGCAGTGGGGGGCCCAGATGAAGGGGGGGGACAAGCGTTTTGGTAGGGCCAGCTGGGACAGGACAAGGGGGGTGGTTTTAAATAGAAAGAGGATAGGTTCAGACTGGATCTAAGGAAGAAATTCTTTCCAATGAGGGTGGTGAAACCCTGGCAGGGGTTGCCCAGCGAGGGGGTGGAGGCCCCATCCCTGGGAACATTCAAGGCCAGGTTGGATGGGGCTGTGAGCAACCTGATCTGGTTAAAGGTGTTCCTGCTCCCTGCAGGGGGGTTGGGCTGGGTGACCTCTGGGGGTCCCTTCCAACGCAAAACATCCTTTTGTCCCTGCGACCAAGCCTGAGGCCGGGCAGACTGAGGGAGTGGTGCCCCGCCAGCTCTGTTCTCAGTCCCTCCTTCCCCCACAGGCCACGCTTTGGCCCTGCTGCTCTGGTCGTGCTTCAGGTGGAGTAGGAGGCACCTCTTGTACTGTGGTCCCCCGACCGTTCTTGCAAAGACTCGGGGACCCTGCTTGCTGTTGAGCAGGGTTGGGTGTCCCGTGGAAATCCTGCCAAGGATTTGGTCAGGCCTGGCGTGCTGGCAGTCTGGGTGGCGAGAGCAATAGTTGTGGCACAGCCATGGTCAGGAGGGATGACATTCATTGCTTGGCCAGCACGTGCCTTGGTCTCTGGGGTGCCTGCAGCTTTGCCAGCGGTGTGCATCAAGGAGTGTGGGGAGGGGAAGAGCCTTCATTCTTTCAAGCACTGGCAGTTGGCTGCTCAAGGCATGTGGGGATGAAGGCAATAAAGAAGATGGTAAAAGAGGCAGGCAAAGTTCTGCCGAGAGCAAAGCTCCGTCCCAAGAGAGTGTCTAAAACCCAAGAGCTGAGGTGCCCAGCCTAGAGAGGCAATGGCTAAAACAGCGCGCGCGAGCACAGGGTGCGGGGCAGCGAGTGATGGTGCCGAGCTTTGCATGTGGATGATGAGGCCTCGGCCTCAGGGTGCTGAGGAGACCTGCACCATTGTCCAGGAAACGCTTCAAAGCAAGGCCCCGGAGGGCAAGGGGCTGGCATCACCAGGCAGGGTGGGACTCACCACATCACCGGCTGCATCATCTCTCTGTGCTGACGTGGCATTTCCCCGGGAAACATTTTGGCCTCTAATGCTGTCACTTGAAAGGAGCCTGTGTGGCTCAACGGGCATGTCATGGACAGGGAAATGAAAAGGCAGTGTTGCAGGGAACATAAGCCGTGTCCCCATTTCTTTAATTGTGATGTTTTGCATGCAAGATGAGCTTGTTGGCACCACATTGCATGCGCCAAGGGTGCCTGTGGGCCTGGGGCGGTCGGGAGCAGTATAAAAGGCAGTCCCACAGCAGGCTCCCTCATCCACTTCTCTTGCCTTCTCCTCCTTGGTGAACAAGGTGAGCTGAAAACACCTTTGCCTCACTCTTCTCTCTCTCTTCTTCTCCTCTTTGTCTTTCAGGCTTGACCAAATCTTTGCCTCGCTGTAGCTTTTGCTGAGGGAATTGCTCCTTGATCCTGGTCCCAGCTTCTCTGCTCTCCTGGTCCTCATCGGGGGGGAGGTGGGAGAAGGACTTTGGTTTCTCTGCAGGGCCGCATTCGGTACCTGGGCTCTTTAGAGGTCGGAGAAGGACTTTGGTTTCTCTCCAGGGCTCCATTCAGTCCCTGCGCTCTTTAGTCCCACTTCCTCCCTAGGCAGGCTCTCCCTGCTCCCCAGCCTGTGCCTCACACGCTGCCCGTGCTTTCCTTGCCCTCCCTCCCAGGTGCACCTCCATCCCACAGCCATGTCCTGCTACGATCTGTGCCGTCCCTGTGGCCCAACCCCGCTTGCCAACAGCTGCAACGAGCCCTGCGTCAGGCAGTGCCAGGACTCCCGCGTGGTGATCCAGCCCTCGCCCGTGGTGGTGACCCTGCCCGGACCCATCCTCAGCTCCTTCCCCCAGAACACCGCTGTGGGATCCACCACCTCCGCTGCTGTGGGCAGCATCCTGAGCGAGGAGGGAGTGCCCATCTCCTCCGGGGGCTTCAACCTCTCTGGCCTTGGTGGCCGCTCCTACGGCAGAAGGTGCCTGCCCTGCTAAAGCCGGTCTTGATGTCCCATGAGTGCATTGACCAGGAAGCCCAAAGCCAGGTGCCGGACTGAGGATGGAGCTTCTGGCCAGGTTTCCAGAGGGGCCAAGAACCCTCGTGGCCTCCGACAAAGCCAGGTGTCCTCCTGTCTGTCTGGAAACTTGGCCACCTGATGTCGTCTTCTACTCCTGCATTCTTCTGTGCATCGTGAGCCCCTGTTGCCTGCTGCTGTCCTGTGCCATGGGTTCATCCTGAAGCAAGTTGAGCGGGGCCCTGCTCATCCCCCTCTCCGCCCGTGTGTGGGAGGAAGACGCGTGTGCCATGGCTGCGAAGGGGTGTCTGTCTGTCAGCTGCCCTTGGAGCAGCGTGGGCCGTGTCCCTTCCAGCACGCACTGCTTGCTTTTGCTCTTTAGACTCATTAAAGTTTTTGCTGCATTGTAGCTTGAGTCTCCTTGTGTTCCTCCTCTCCTGGGATGCCTGGCCAAGCTGTCCGGGGGGAAGTGGGATGCTATACTGGGTAAAGGCATGGATGAAGGGATGTGGTGGACTCATATCTTTCTGGGGGGATTCACAGGAGGGGAGTCGCACAGAAACGGTTGCCTGGACCACAGTGTTCTTTACATGGGATGGAGCCTTCCCAAAGTCACCCACATCACTTTGTCCTAAGCACCACACTTGTTGTGTCTCCCAGCACACCCCTGCCATGCTTTCCATGGCTCCACGATGTGTTTGGGGTGTGACAGATGCCCAAGGAGGTGTGTGCCTTCACTTCTGGCCCCACACCATCTCTCTCTGCCCCTCAGGCCCCTTTCAGAAGTACTCAACAATCTTGCCATAGCACCACAGCTGCTCTATGGGAGGGTACATGACCTGTGGGCCGTGACACAGAAGTGAGGGCATTTAGCAAAGTCCCTCTCGGTTCCTTGCACACCAGAGGAAGGAAGGAAAGAAAGAAACCCTCCAGGACGCAGCCACTGCGTCTTCCTGCCCTTCTGCCCTGAACTGCAAGACCAGCAACATCAGGGAGGGAAGTACTCTTGCTCATGCATAGAGTTGGTGTGCAGTTGGTGATGTAGGAGAGGACAAGCTCTCTGTCCTTCCCTCCCACATCCTCTTGTCCACCACAGGTGATGTTTTGCCCCATGCACCCCACTCCTTCTTCACATACCATGAGGGTCACCTCTTGTGCTGTCCCATACGCTGTGGGAACCCCTACAGTGGCTTTCCCCTTAGCTGGAGCCCTGTCTTCCCTGAGAGAGAGCTGCTGTCATCAAAATCCCTGTGCCCTGCTGGGCAGGAAGGGCCCCGGGAAATGCACTCTCCATCAACATTCCTGAGGCCTGCTGCGCTGACAGCAGAAGTGTGGTGGGGTGAGAGGATGGTCCCAGGGAGGGAAGTCCGCATCTGCAGCACGTGACCAGAGCGAGCAGCGTGCGGGAGGGCACTGGGGCCTTTGGGCAAACCCTTGCCAGAGGCACTGACTGTGGGAGTATCAGGGTCTGGTAGGGGACTCTACTTGTGGATTGTCTGGGGCAGGGAGGTGTTTGAAAGGACCCTCAGAAGAAAAGACAGACTTTGTACTTGTAAGATGAATGCAAGCTTGCTTTCTTGAGGGAAGAAGTCCTTCCCACATTTGCTGTGATAGGTGGAGTTGGTGACCTGTGTTCCAGGTGCACAGGGATTGCCTCTTCCTGCAGATCTTGGCCTGGGGGTAGTAAGAAGAGGCCCATTGGCCCTGATGAGCCTCACCTGGGGTCTCTCACACCTCCCTCTTCCCTTCCACCCAGGGCTCTATTAAAGCTCTGTCCTGAGCCATTAGCCCTTGTTCCAGCTTGATGGCAGCAGTGTAAGCTTCTTGTTCTTTTGCAGATTTGCCTATGCCTGACCATGACCCCCCCTTGAACCGGACACTTGTTTACCCTCTGCTTTCCCAGCCTGCCCTTGGGTCTGTCTGGCCCTTATGGGTCTGGTCAGGAATCAGGGGTCTCTGTTGAGCCAGGTGACCATCACTGGATCTGCTTCTGGCGTGTGGGATGACTGCCCAGCGCGATGTCAGTCCTGCTTCATCACCATGAACTTGACTGTTGAGCTGGCCTCTGGGCCATGCCTGTCTCCTGCCTCTGCATTTTCCTTGCTCAGGTACCACGTGCTGTGATCATTCTTCTTTTACTGCTGTGTCATTTTCCCGGAAACATTTTGGCTTCTAATGCTGTCACTTGAAAGGAGCCTGTGTGGCTCAACGGGCATGTCATGGACAGGGAAATGAAAAGGCAGTGTTGCAGGGAACATAAGCCGTGTCCCCATTTCTTTAATTGTGATGTTTTGCATGCAAGATGAGCTTGTTGGCACCACATTGCATGCGCCAAGGGTGCCTGTGGGCCTGGGGCGGTCGGGAGCAGTATAAAAGGCAGTCCCACAGCAGGCTCCCTCATCCACTTCTCTTGCCTTCTCCTCCTTGGTGAACAAGGTGAGCTGCAAACACCTTTGCCTCACTCCTCTCTTTCTCTTCTTCTCCTCTTTGTCTTTCAGGCTTGACCAAATCTTTGTCTTGCTGTAGCTTTGGCTGAGAGCCTTCATTCTTTTGCACCTGCTCTCTTCTCCTTGTTCTAGGAGCACCTTGGTGAAGTGGGAGAAGGTCTTGTCTGTGTTTCCAGGTCCCCCTTGTAGACTATGTTTTCTAATGCTCTTTTCCTTCCTAGGCAGGCTGTCCCTGCTCCCCAGCCTGTGCCTCACACGCTGCCCGTGCTTTCCTTGCCCTCCCTCCCAGGTACACCTCCATCCCACAGCCATGTCCTGCTACGATCTGTGCCGTCCTGGAGGCCCAACCCCGCTTGCCAACAGCTGCAACGAGCCCTGCGTCAGGCAGTGCCAGGACTCCCGCGTGGTGATCCAGCCCTCGCCCGTGGTGGTGACCCTGCCCGGACCCATCCTCAGCTCCTTCCCCCAGAACACCGCTGTGGGATCCACCACCTCCGCTGCTGTGGGCAGCATCCTGAGCGAGGAGGGAGTGCCCATCTCCTCCGGGGGCTTCAACCTCTCTGGCCTTGGTGGCCGCTCCTACAGCAGAAGGTGCCTGCCCTGCTAAAGCCAGGCCAGACGTCCCATGAGTGCATCGACCAGGAAGCCCAAAGCCAGGTGCCGGACTGAGGATGGAGTTGCTGGCCAGTTTTCCAGAGGGGCCAAGCACCCTTGTGGCCTCCTGAAAAGGAGGGAGGGAAGTAAGGTTCTGTCTGGAATCATGGCCAACCTATGTCTTATTCTTAAATTTCTTGCTCTTCATGACTTTCCTTGCATCTGCGATTCTGAATTTCACATTGACATGGTATAGTGCTGTACTTTTATATCATCAGTGGAGGGGTTTTATTCAGGTGTTAAGGAAAAGCAGAGTCTTGTTTGCTGTCTTTCAGTTGGAATGATTTAAATGGCTTCTTTGTTTTATATACTTATGTTCCTTTTGTTTTGCAGAATACCACTTGCCTTTTTGTCATTAAACTGATGTTGCATTGAATTTGAATTTCGTTGTGGTTTTCTTCTCCTTTTTTCATGCCCTTGAGGAGTAATGTGGCATTGTATGGAAAATCTATGCAGAGGACCTTCTCAGTGGAAAATGTGAACTGAATAGTCACCACAGTCAGCCTCATAAAAAAAAAATTTCATTGCTGTTTACACTCTTGCATAGCATTGAACAGCTTTACATAGATTTTTCTCTAGCTAATTTTTTCCCAATATTTTTTTTTCCATATCTGTGTGTAAAAGCACAATTGTGGTACTTCAGGTTGGGAACTTTCTGATCTTGTCATTTATTTGGTGTCTTTGAAACTCTGAGAATTCACAAGTGCCTAATAAGATGTTCAGAAGCAGTATTTGGGTCTCTTTTCTGTTAGATTGGATACTACTAGACTCTGAAGCTTTAACCATGACGCGCTTTGAGTGCTCTTGACTCAAGGCTTCAAAGGTGAAGCGAGTGTTCAAATCTCAGAATAAGATCACCCTTGAAATGGTTCTATCATTAATAAATTTTTATGATGGGCTTTGATGTCTTCTGAAGCCTTAAACAAAATCCTGTAAGTCTTAATTCCTTAGTTAATCCATACAAGAACACTCATAATATAGAGGAGAAAATTATGTGAGTGAAGAACGAGACAAATGGCCACAGGTATTTCCCTTAAGAACTATTTGGGTTTAGTCCTGTTCCCACCAAGGAATTTTTCTCAAAGTTGTTGAAACTCAGCCCATTGTGTGCACCTAAGAGACATCAAAGAATAATAAAGAGTGCCCTCGTCTATAAGTATGTAAGCTTTGAGACATTTCTCCAAGTTTCTAATTGTATCGACTCCTTTGCTCTCCCACGGGTGCTACATGGGGTCTGGCAGGACATGGCACAAGAAAGCAATAAGAATGAGTGTTGTGTAATTTCTGATGACTCCTTACCTCATGCAGGGTTTTTTGCTTTTAGAGCCACTAAAATCTATTTAAAAACTAAAGTATTGTAGTCCTGATATAGAATCATAGAATCATTTAGGTTGGAAAAGCCCTTTCAGATCATCGAGCCCAACTGTTACCCTTAACCCTGCCATCCCACCACTAAACCCTGTCCCTAAGCACCTCATCTGCCTGGCTTTTAAATACCCCCAGGGAAGGGGATTTGACCCCTTCCCTGGGCAGCCCCTTCCAGTGCTTGGTCTCCAGTGATAAGGTCTCCCCTCAGCCTCCTCTTCTCCAGACTAAACAACCCCAGTTCCCTCAGCCTCTCCTCATAAAACTTGTGCTCCAGACCCATCACCAGCTTTGTTGCTCTCCTCTGGACATGCTCCAGCACTACAAATAGTGGAAGAAATATAGAGAGAAGATACCTGGCATTTGGGTTCAGTGCTGGAACCAGTCTAAATGTCCACACAGTGGGGGAAAAGAGGTAGGTTTATTTTTTTCAAATGTTTTACTTTTACGTACTAAGTTTTCTTTACTTAAGAATTACTTGCAAAGTTACCAAATTAGGGGGAAAAAAAATAGTTTAGAGTTAAGATTGGATATGTCCCCTTTTAGGCTGTGGCTTGAGACAGCAAAGTACGAAAGATGATAACTCAAGAGGTACTCGACTGAGTGGAGCCCCTGCTTAAAAGTTGGTTTCCATGAGGGTATTTTCTAAAGAAATAATTGAAGGGGCTGGAATGCATACACAAGCATATGGTGCCCTGTTGACAGAACTGGTATGACTGAAGTAATGAGTTATTCCCTCAGATCTGCGAGGAATCACTGATTGTACTCTGGTGCACATCAAAGCATGGCTTCCGTCTTGGTGGCGGGAAGGCGTCTTTCTATGATGCAAATGGGCGCGTCGCACAAAGAGTACAGAACTGAATTTCAGGAGAACAAAATGGCTGGTTAAGTGGCCTGTGTCCAACAACAGCATGCCCTGAAAGGTGCATTTGTGGTCCTTGTTATGAATGAAAAAGCTCAGAGAACGACTCTCCGCCACCAGCCCCTGAGTCTCTGCTTGATGACTGAAAAGAAGAAAGCAAGCGGTGTCCTGGAACTGGGACAGCATGGCTTCATGGAGCGCTGGTGCAGGATGTTGAAGCCTTTATTAGAGAGGCAGTTCCCAAAGAATGTGAGCATCAGTTTGAAAGCCATGTCCCCTTTCATAGAATCATAGAATCATAGAATGTTTTGGGTTGGAAGGGACCCCTAGAGGTCATCTAGTCCAACCCCCCTGCAGGAGCAGGGACACCGCTAACTAGATCAGGCTGCTCAGAGCCCCATCCAACCTGGCCTTGAATG
>NW_009258492.1:15489-32008 GCF_000687185.1 Egretta garzetta | reverse complement strand
CTTGTCACTGCTGGCCCTACTAAAAAGATTTTCCCCATCTTTCCTATAGGCCCCCTTTAGGTACTGAAAGGCTGCAATCAGGTCTCCCCGCAGCCTTCTCTTCTCCAGGCTGAACAAGCCCAACTCCCTCAGCCTGTCCTCATAGGAGAGGTGCTCCAGCCCCCGGATCATTTTTGTGGCCCTCCTCTGGACCCGCTCCAACACTTCCATGTCCTTCTTGTGTTGAGGGCTCCAGAGCTGGACGTAGTACTCTAGGTGAGGCCTCACCAGAGCAGATTAGAGGGGCAAGTTAAGTAAGTTAAGAATGGAGAAATGTGTATGGTAACCGTGCAGATGGATGTTTACAAATTTGCAAGACTACTGATGCATCCTTTTTTTGCATGAATGAGTTCCCATGTATATTTTTGCAGGTGGAACCTTGTCTTGATAATGAAATTGTTTTGCTTTGTTTTCCAGTCTAGGCTCACCCTGGCGTTGCATGGGAAGCATGCTCTACCCATTAAAAAAATCTTTCATCTTCACAATTTATGGGTGCTTTTAATTTCTGGTACTTTTATACTGACTCTGTTAGTGTCAATGGGAAATTACTCCAAGCCCAGTCTAATAAAGATGTTTTTTTCCAGCTCCTCAGCAATTTGTTAGCTTGCGGGTGTCTCTGGAGCCTAATCTAAGATCATGTTCAAGACATTTACTGAAGCTCTTGGTGTGCAATTCCCTGCCTGACCCACTTAAGAACAATTCAGTTAACTTGGTCACCATCTTTAAAAAAAAAAATCTCGGCACCTCTTGGATGAATTCTTTGAGCCAATAGGACCAATCTGGAGTTGAGCCATGGTCAGGAGACAGTTCAGGAGTCTTTTTGAAAATACTGCGGTCAGCTCTGATGAGTTTGTTTTTAAAATATGAGGCAGTATGCCAATTAGAAGCCCTTGCATTAATAGAGGGAAGCAGAACAGAAGCGTTGAAGACTTCTGTGGATATTGTTACAAGTTTTACAGGAAAATTAATCCTCCTGGTTGCCAGTAAGCACCTGATGCTGCAGAAGAATTTGTATTTCAAAAAAGAGCATGTTTACATGTTTATGAGTTGGTAGCATTGCTTAGGTCTGGAAAGGAAGGGAAATTTTTAAGAGCATAAGTGGGTCACTTTAGATAATGTTGAAATACAAAAAGCAGTTTAAAAATTTGTTAAAAGTTGATTTTTTTTCTTTAAAGAATTGTTCAGGGTTGGTTTTCAGAGTCTGCTAAAATACAAATGGCTTTGCTTTGTGAAGGTATAAAGCTTTGTGATGGCAAAGGCTGATCTTGCCTCAGAGGTTTTAAGGCCATCCCATTGGGTGGGTGATGGGGATGTTAAACCCTCATCATGTACCATGAAGAGTTTGATAACTTAATTCTGTGAATACACACACTGTTAATGAAAATTGTGAAGGACTTTGAAGCCCTTCTTCTTTGGGAACCTAAGACCAAGACCTTTTATTTCCCAGATATCTATGAATCCTCATGCACGATATTCAGTAACTCTTCTCGAAGGAGAGGTTCGAACCCTGCAGCTTGTGCAGGAGAGATTGCAAAGTAAAGCTGAAAACCATATTAAAATTTTGTATATATATTTCACTTATGCAATGAACTTCCATCAGTCTGGAGTGCAATCACTGCTGTACTGCTCTCTGTGGCGAGGGAAAAAATACGATGGCAAACAGGTCCTTGTGTGTTTTTTTTTTTCCACAGTGACTCCACAGTTAAGCTTGTGCTGGGATAATTCCTCAAAAGAGTTTAAAATTCATATGTGTCCTCAAGATGGCTTGTGAAGCGCTATTCATATTTGTGGTCTGAGATGGTATGGAGGGGAGTTATAGGTTCCCTTCAGAGAAGAACTGATAAATCAGGTTTAAATGTCCCCATGTGCTAGCAGCTGTGCCTCAAGCTGTCACCGAAGTGCAATAGGGTGGTACTACCCGAATGCGAGATAATAGTATTTCCCCCTGAATTTCACCCAGGCCCCTGATTCTGCCTCATTAGATTTGGTGGGATTTCGGGTGTGCATGTGCTTGTGCTTTTTTGCAGGGTCTTCACAAAATGCAGAAGCTAGATTGTTCTTATGCTTGGCTGGAGTAGGAGCTTTGTAAACATTGGTGGAGACCAGAATTTATTAAGGCTTTCCACTCATATTCTTACTAAAAGGACACCTTTGAATGATGAATTATGTATTGTATAAATTCTTCTTAATATTTTGGCTTGTGACTCAAGTGAAGCACACGCTGGAGCAGAAATTGTGTTATGACTGAAAGGTGGCGCTGGAATAATTTTGGTCCATAATACCAGAAGATGAGAGAAACTTGTATGACAGAATATGTATGTCAGAAGATAAGGAAATAAAAACCAAGGACTAAACAGTAAGGAAAAGGCATTTAGAGAGTTGGAAGTATTTTGCATTCAGGACATACTCATTGGTAAGTAATTTCATGCACAAAGGACGTCTGTGGTCCTCAGGCCATCTGAGATGCACTATAAAAGCTCGCTCAACTCAAGGTCCTTCCTACCACTTCTCTTACCTTTTTCCTCTTTTGTGAACAAGGTTAGTTCAAATCTTCTTCTCTTCTTCTATTTGCCGAATTCTTGCCTTCATAACCATTTGATTGCTCTTATTTTTTTCTCCACAGAATTCTGGTAGTTGCTGGGTTGGTTGGGGGGAAGACTTCTTTTTAAAAAGTTGTTTTTTTTCTGGTTTGGAATTGCAGGTATTTCTGGAGCCCTGACTTGACCATGTAGATCCTTGAAATGGTGATATAAATTTATTCAAATGTGGGCTTTCAGGCATGCTAAGTGACTAAAAAAATCCAAATAATAATAATAATAATAACAATAACAATAACAATAATAATAATAATAATAAAGATTAACAAACTGAATGGGTAGAATAACTCTGCAAGGGGGTGGAACGGTCCCGTTCAACTCCAACCATTCTACAATTACAGAGATCGATGTGCTCAGTCATCTTTCAATTAGCACTGTGCATTTTATATCTTTAAGGGTCGTATCCATCAGCTGTAACGCCTGAAATTTCAACTGGGTTGATATGAAAACAGCAGTGTTTTTAAGGGTTGTGGATGCATTTATCTTCAGAAATGTCATCCTGAGAACTCCTTTTCTTTGCTCTTTATTCCATGGGAGGCTTCTTCAGTGTTCCTGTTTTTGTTGCGATGAGTCTATTACTGGGCACTGTGGGAAATGAGGGTAGGATGAACCATGTACTAAAAGAAACAGCTGGAGAGCAAGGGAACTAGGAAGGTTTAGAGCAGAGGTTGGTGGGGTTTAAAAGTCAATGATGTTGAACCACAAGCTTTTGAGCTCTAAGTAACTCTTGCTAAATAAAGACAAAATGAAGCTGCATACTGAGATTAGAAGGAATATTCATAATGAGTTCTGCAAGGGTATTGGCTCTAATCATGCATCTTCAGCCTTCTTCTGCGGTAGTAATTGTGGACTTCAATACGATAGACGCCATCAAAAAGTTCTGCTTGTTGTCTTATAGTGGCCGAGTTTTGAAATGAGGCTACGGGATGCAATGACATCTCCTGCAAGTTCAGAGAAATGGTTCCAGGGACTGTGAGGACAAGGGGAAAGAACAGCAAAATTAGGGGGGAGCTGAGGACCCAACAAACTGAGATGGGCATGAGAAAGAGCAGACTTTGTGTTTATTGGTGTGTTGGAACCGGACACAGGGAGTTCGCAGGGAACTCCTGGCTTTCTGATGGACGATGTGTCTGTGGACAAGTTGTCTGGGAAAGATTTCCAAAGACGTCAGCCTCAAGTATGCTTAACTATATTGAAAATTGTACCTCTTTGTAGGTGAATTTGGAACCTGGAAAATAATTCTTCATTTCATTTTCAGCTGTCTATTGAACTCTATCCATAAGTACATTTATGGTTAGGTATTACTCATAATTACTACTCCTACAATGCTCAGAATACCTGAGGCTGGATCTCAGTAGTGTCTTTCCAGACATATGGCAAATCAAAATACTAAAATTAAAGTGATGATACAGGTATGTGTCCTTTTGTTCTGCTGCCGGCTATTCCACTGGATCACCAACAACTGAGAGAGGATTATTTTAGCCTCCACCTTCTTGCAGCATATTCAAGAGTTCGGCTTCCTTCTCAATTCACTCCCCACTCAACTCCTGAAAGGATCCCTGGAAAGCTCCTGTTGTCCTGATACCCGAGCCGAGTAAACGTAAGTGTGATACGACCCTCACATTGCATTCACTTCTGGTTCTGTATTTCAGATTTAACTCCATCCTGCAGCCATGTCCTGCTATGAGAGGTGTCCTTCCACCTCCTGTGGCCCAACCCCACTTGCCAACAGCTGCAACGAGCCCTGCGTCAGGCAGTGCCAGGACTCGACAGTGGTGATCCAGCCCTCGCCCGTGGTAGTCACCCTGCCTGGCCCCATCCTCAGCTCCTTCCCCCAGAACACCACTGTGGGATCCTCAGCATCTGCAGCTGTTGGGAGCGCGCTCAGTGCCGAGGGAGTGCCCATCTCCTCTGGGAACTCCTCTGGATTGGGGAGCTTTGGCTACCCAGGCCTGGGCAGTGGGTACAGCCGGCCCTATCGTCGCTACAACACCTACCGCAGTGGCTTCTATGGGCCATGCTAAAGCGTGAGGAGCAAGCAGGAAGAAACGACCTGGAATGCTGAAGCACGACCCGACGCAGGACTGAGCTCATGGCCATGGTTTTCAGAAGCAATGTTAGACACCCACAACTCCATCTGAAGTTAATGGAGCTGTGGGAGTTAATCATTCCCTAAAATGAGGCCCCTACTTTTGTCACACTACTTTATATTTCTAATCAAGCACGTGGTTCTGCTGCGCATCACTGTATTTGATACTGCCTTCTGTAAAACTTATAATTTAGACAGTAGATGGGACTTGATTGTCAAGGTGCAATGTTACACTGAAAGAAGAGCTCCGTCTGTGGAATGCTTCACCACAAGATGTGCCATTCTTCCATACTGAAACCTGTTGCTTTGCAGTATTTTAATCGACTCTTTGGTATTATTAAAGTTATGCTTTTATCATGTCTCCAGTCTTCTGTTATTTTTTCCTTCCCCTCCTACCTTCTTTTGAAACTTTTTGTGGGTGAAATTCATCACTGCGTAGATCTTCACTACCAGGCAGAGATGCGATATGAATACTACTGGGGCCACTAATAAGAGGAGAACATATGTTTAGAGCCCAAGATCAAGAAAATATTTCATTTTGCAGCTGAAATGTGTATTGATTCCACACTGACTCATCATAGTACTTGGCTTTCTGCATCTCTGCTAAGGAATTACTCTCAAGGCTGGAAGTGCTTTGTGATCGAATGGAATAGCAGGGTATCTAATCTAGCATATAATGATATTTGTTTTAAAGAATTTTCCGGTGATTCACACTCTCAATAAGTCTGACCTGGAGCTGCAGGGTGCAAAGGAAGATTTACTTTCCTTCCCCATCAAATCACTGCTAGAACACTTGGATTTGTGAAGTAAAACATGGATGGCAGCAGGAGTCTCAGAGGAGGCGCACACATAGCTCTTTGGGACAGAGAGCAAAACTCTCTGGTCTATTTACTTGTTATTTACCACCTAAGTACTGTGTATTTTAGGGTTCTTATCAAAGCCTGGCTGTCGTTACCGTCCTGGCTGCAGCCCTACAGAATTCCACCAAAAAGCTCACATCAAGGAATGAAGCGTGATAACATAAAATAAATATAGGACACTTGTAGGCATTAAAACCTTTAGAAATCCTTGCAAGTAAATTGGTTTTGTTTAAAGAAGGGACCTGAGATTTAAACCAGGTTTGCAGCAGCGCTGAAGCTACTAAACCCATAGATTTTGGGGAAAAAAATGAAGGGAGTCTCATGTTGGGAAGGTTTGAGGCATGCAAATAATTCCGGTTCCAGAAATTCTGTCGCAGCTGGTTAAATTGTCACCAGTAGTTAAATTGTTCCCAGGAGTTAAATTGCTCATGGTTTATGTACTGGTTTAGTCTGATCCTGGCATCAGATGAAAAGCCTTCCTCAAAGCTTCTTTCGTCTCAAAGACCTGGGGATCATTTGAATGCCTTCTACTCTTGCACTCAAGCCTCTGAAGTCAACATAAAGACGATACAAATTTCAATGCGCGTAAGTAATTTGTCTTTGGCAATTTGGGAGTTTACCAGCCTGTCACGGGAGTGCTCTGGTTACAGAAAGGGTTTGAATTGAGAGTGTGGAATGTGAAACTCCATCACCGAGCCAGCAGTGAGAGCTGTCATGTTCTGGTTCACCAGCCTTAACACTCCCAAAAAAGCAAGATCCAAAGGCTCTCAACCTTTTGGGTGAACTCTGGGAGTTAATTAGACTAAACTGGCAGAACAGCAATGGAAACATTTCCAGTCTATTAATGAGTCTGCTTCTAAAATATTATATACCCTCCAAGACAACTTGTTTACACCCCTGGAGGGAATAATGAGGAAAAGTTAGCATTTCTTGGCGGGCTCATTTCACAGATGAAAGGGAAATGAAGTCTCTGGGTGAGTGATAGCTTTTGCCTACTATAAGGAAATAATTTTTTAAAATCTATAAAAATGTGGCAGGTGGTATATTGGATGGAAGAGATTTTGAGGAAAAGGAAGAAAAAACCCCCCTCTCCTATTATGGAAAAGGAGAGGAGAATTTTCTTGTGGAGCATCGCTAAAATGCGTAGCGTTATAGGATTTTACAGAAGATGGAGAACTGGCTTTATTATTTTGAATCAATTATGAAAATTTTTAATAAAATAATTGAAGTTTCTGAAGGTGTTTACCTCGAGTTAGTTTGTGAAGTCCTTTGAGCGATCCTGACTCACGCAATTTGAAATGAAGTCATTAGCCAGGCGATGCGAGTGCTGAGATCTCGGCCTGTGCCTTGAACATTGGGCAGCACGGAACTTTGCATATTTGAGCCATTAGTGAGAAGCCGTTTGGAGCTTTGAAGTCCCTTGCTCTTCTGAAGACCCAAACAAGCCTACGTGTAAAGACAATCTTTGTTTAGAGCTAATTCATACCTTTTGCTGAGGGACAGGGGTGTTAAGAGGAGGGACCCGATCCCTGATTCTTGCATCTGTGCAAGTACTTCCCACGGGCTGGAGTACAGCCGGGCCACGCCACTGCAGAGGTGAATCAAATCACATAAAGATAAATGTAATGGAGAACTGCTGGGGGTAATTTCCACCGACGCCGTAGTTCGGCTCAGGCAGAGCACTGCCTCTAAAAACCAATACTTGAAAGTGATCTTTAACATGCACTTTCATACTTAATTTAATGTGAAAATTGCTGTGCATCCCAGTGGCTTACTGCAATTTCAGGTAGGAGTAATGGCAATTCCTCAGATGAGCGCCTGTGCTGACATCGTATTGAGAATTAGAGGCAGTTAATAAATGTCACAAAGTAATGAGATCAAGTAATCGAGCCCTTTTCATCAAAAGCAAGACTGTTTGACTTTGGCATGGAAAATGAAGTTAAAATTTATGATTGGGTAAAGAAATGCAGTGTTGTGTGTGTCTGTATTGCTGTGTTCATACAAACTGGGAAAACTGTGGGCTAGCCCAAGCTGTCCTAGAACAAGGTTTATTGTCTCCGGTCAGCAATTCTCACCCATCTTAATTTTCTTTAACCTTTGCAGTACTCATGGAAACTTGGTCCTCTTCTCAGCTGTGTGTTTGTGTGGGATTGAAATAGTGCAGGAGTGCAAAATTGGGGAATTCCTATTACAGACATCTTGTCTTGTGGTGAAGCTACATCCTTGAAATGGAAATATTGGTGAATTGAGCCCAGGCCCCCACCTCGGAGCTAATGATTATTCACCGAAAGGAGTGAAGGCCTGAATAAGGACTGTGCATTGCATACACTCTCCCTAAGCAGTCTCTTGATGTCTAAAATGAAGCATAAAATGTACATTGGCCTTAGGAGGCAACATAATTAGTGCTGTAATTCAAATGAGTCACCATGGTCTTCCAAGCAATTAAGCGGGTGCACATGGGTAAAGATGAAAGCTTTGTCTATACTGGAATGTGAATGTAATAAGGGGAGGGGAAAAAAATAGAGTAATACTGAAAGAGGTGTTGGGGGGGGGGAAGGGTTGATCAGTTTGGTGGATTTTGCATGCAAAAGTACAGATCATTAAATAATTTCATGCATAACATAGGTCTCTGGTCTGCAGGCAGTCTGGAACACGGTATAAAAGCCTATACAGCACAGGGCTCTTCCATCCACTTCTCCTGCCTTATTCGCCCAGGTGAACTGGTAAGTCTGAACCTCCCCAACATCTTTTTAAATGCTAAACTGTTACTTTGATGACTGGTGGGTTTTTGTTTGTTTGGGGTTTTGTTTTTCTTTTTGTTATTCTTAGTTCTTTATAAATATTGCTAGCTCTTTTTTCCTTTTGGGAACGAAAATTACAAAGGTTTAGTTCTGTCGAAAAGAAAGGGTTTATTTACTTGTGCAGCAGGGTTTAATGAGAGAGGACTTAGAGGATACTGGCAATGTTGTCTCTCAAAACAAGCAGCTTCATGCTCTGTTTTAGAGACCGATGCTAAGGGAGCAGCTAGCCAGGTGGAATTCCAGCCTCACCTTAAGAAACTGGGACTAGGGGGAAAAAAAAAAGAAATATTGTGCTGAGTTCCAAGATCTACCCCCAAGTCCTGTTTTCCACAGGCAGAAGATCAGGGAGCCCAGCAGACTCAAATACATTGAATTCCAACCAAGGCAGAAGCCTCTGATTGGGAAAATAATGCTTTGCAGTCCAGGTTTGCCTGCTCTGGGCATACGACATTTGGGAGCTGAGGATGCTTCTCAAACTCTTTTCTGTAGTTCTGCAAATGCTGCGGGCTGGGCTGTTGGTGACTTAATTCTGACATTAAGGCATTAAACCCAGTTTTGTGTCAATGCTCAGCTCAGGGCCATTTTCCGTGCCTGATGAGAGCAAAGGGAAAACACCAAAGAATGGGAAATGCCTTTGCTGGTAAGGGTCGGGGCAAGCTTTTCCATGACTGGCACTGCAGTTCAGGGCCCAGCCATGGGGCAGAGACACCCCCCAGCAGCCTTCTAAAAAGAAGAGAAACCTCTCTGCTCTTTCCAGGCTGCCTGCTGTGGATTTTGATTTGATAAGGGATTACCGCTCTGGCCACCTTCTCTGGGTACTTTCACACACCCTCTGACCTGAATTTTATAAACTTCATACAGCTTTTATATTGCATTTACTTCCTTCCCTGTGTTTCAGATTTGGTTCCACCCCACAGCCATGTCTTCCTACGACCTGTGTCCTCCCACCCCCTGTGGCCCAACCCCGCTGGCAAATAGCTGCAACGAGTCCTGCGTCAGGCAGTGCCAGGACTCCACGTACGTGATCCAGCCTCCTCCCGTGGTGGTGACCCTGCCCGGACCCATCCTCAGCTCCTTCCCCCAAAACACCGCTGTGGGATCCACCACCTCTGCAGCTGTGGGCAGCAGCCTCAGCTCCGAAGGAGTGCCCATCTCCTCTGGGAACTCCTCTGGATTCGGGAGCTTTGGCTACTCAGGCCTGGGCAGCGGGTACAGCCGGCCTTACCGTCGCTACAACACCTACCGCAGTGGCTTCTATGAGCCATGCTAAAGCGTGAGGAGCAAGCAGGAAGAAAGGACCCGGAACGCTGAAGCACGACCCAACACAGGACTGAGCTCATGGCCATGGTTTTCAGATGCAGTGTTAGACACCCACAGCCTGAAGTTAATGGAGCTGTGGGAGCTTGGCATCCCCCCAAATCAGGCCTTTGCTTGTCTTATTCTTTGAATACTTCATACTTCTGATGAAACATATTTTTTTTTCTATTGCTGTAGATGGGACTTTACTGCCCCAGTCCACAGCAGCACTGAGAAAAGAAACCCAGGATGAAAAGGCACATTAGCTGTTGTCTTACCAAATCCTAGAAATGCATACTTACACTTTGTACTTTTTTATTCCCCTTTTTGCTCTCATTAAAGCTATGCTGTATCACAGTCCACGTCTCCTGGTATTTGTCTGAAAAACTTTTAGCAGCTCACTTGTTGTAAAAAAGTTCCTCTGTGTTATTAGTGGAAAGCTACTTTTTTTTTCCCCTGCTGCCCGGAAATGGGTTTGGCTGATGACCCCTATCCAAGAAATCATTTTACAGCCAGTAAACACTGGGAACATTGTATATACAGGGTAGATCCTTTGTAACAAAGCGGAGCCTTTGTGGATATAAATTAGATACATTGTAGTAATGCGGATTCTATAGGCAGAGTGGATGTTTTGTCTACAAGTGCTGGAGGTTTGGTGGCTGCCTTCCCCCGTCTGGCTGTCACCCTGGGGGCAAGCCCATGCACTTCAGCTGCTTGCTGTCAATTCTTCTTATTCTGCTCGTTATCAGATTGTTGTCATTCTGCTCATTATCAAGTTCTTCTCATTCTGCTTGTTATCAAGTTCTCCTTCATCAGAACGTGTCTCTGATGGCCGTGGTCTGAGAAAAGTGGGACCCCGATGAGAAAGGACCATAAGGGGTTTGGGGGGGATGCTCTAAGAGGAGACCTACTCCCCCCCTGCAAATTATATTGAGTATTTTTTTGTGACTAATGCCAACCTATTTAAGGCTGCTTAAATGTAGATTTGTAACTCGTGTTGTAAACTAAGCCCCCGGTGCCTCTCTGTGGATCTTCATGGGCTGCTGTGGAGATCCTTGGGTTTGGCAGAGGCGTTGCTGCATGCTCCCTGCTTGCAGGCGTCCACAAAGTTAAAGGACAGGCTGAGTTTTCACCCCATGCAAAAAAATTGCAATTGCAAAGTTTATTTTTGTGTGTAAAAACACTTTTCTTCTTGTGGGATGGAGAGGCTTTAAATGAACATGTGTTGGCCCGGGGTCCCCAGCTCTGAACAAGGCGGCTGTGGTCTTTTCCTCCCTAAATGACAAACAAAAGCAAATGTAAAATCAGGGACCTGGCAGGTAATTGCAGCAAAATGCAGCTGGGTGATATCGCAGGTAACCCTTGGCAGATAGAAACCATGCCTTGTGAAATGGGTTTATACCAAGGGCTACAGGCAACGTCTTGCTCTGAGGGGAGGGGTTACAGCTACGCCTTCAGGAATCTTGGCAGCACCAAGGCATCGCTCTGCATGGAAGGTGGGTCTGACGTACAGGGCCACGGGTAGAGAAATACTAATTGCACTTTTAGCATCTGAAATGTAATTAAAATCCGCATGTAAAAAATCACTCCAACGTATTTGAAAAAAAACTAAACCCCACCCATTTGGGGTGTGGTGTTTTGCAGAGGCTCTGGTGAGTAAATAATTTCTTCCCTCCAGCGTAAATTAATTTTAGTTGTTGTTTTCTTCTCCTGTTCCTCATTGAATTCCAGCATAATGACCGCATTACACCTGGCTCTGCAGAAATACTCCACGAATCTGTATGCAGCAGTTAGTTACATTTATTTTTTTTGACAAAAAGGGAAATTGTAACAGAAACTGCTTAAGCTTCTTAGACCACAGTAAGATGCAAACCCAAACCTCAAGCTCTTCATAACAGCATTTGAATAACATTAACAAGGAAAATCACTCTGTTAAGATATGAAGTTTGAGGGCCGCATATCTACCTATATTTGAATGTCTTGGCCTCCAGGGTGGCCATTTGAGCAGCAGAAGCTGAAGTTGTGAAGCTCAAGCTGGAGGTTCCATCTGCACCAAGAGGCCATGCTGATTCCATGTACGTCCAGACAACAAATTACGGCGAATAACGAGCGGTGGGCTGCAATAGAAACAGCAATGCCATGCAGAGGCATCCGGGCTGGCTGAACTGAACAACCTTAAGCTATGGTGGCATCTTCTGTTTGAAAGGATAAGCCAGAAATTCCCAATGCCAGTACCGGAGTTCAGTCTCGGTGGCCTGGCACCAGGTGCCCCAGGTTGTTGTGCGAACGGCGAATGGCAAACAGCTGCTTGGGACATGCTCATGCTGTCGATAATCACCTGCATTAGTCCAATTAGCTAAGAATGAGGGGTCAAGCTGCACAGCATGGATATGACGTCAGCTCAGATATAAAAACTAAGGGAAAAGGAAGGGGTGGGGGGGCATTCATCTTTTACGACGTTTTGTCTTCTGGAGCAACAACTATGCACACTGAAGCCCTGCTTCCCGGGAAGTGGCTGGACATTGCCTGCTAATAGGAAGTAGAGAATAAAATCTTGTTTTCCTTTTCCTACCACGCATGGCCTTTGCTTTTGCTTTTTTATTAAACTGCCTTTGTCTTGACCCATGAGTTTTCTTTCTTTTCCATCTCATTCTCTCCCCTCCTGCCCTGCTGAAGAAGGGAGCAATCGAGCGGCTTGGTGGCACCTGGTGTCCAGCCAAGGTCAATCCACCACACAAGGTCTGAGATAATAAGCAAGAACAGTCAGTGCTGTCATGAATGGTGAGAGAAGGGAACGGTACGGGAGGTGCGAGAAGTTTTACAGATTTGTTCAGCTGCTCAAAGCCTCTGAGGCATCCATTTCTTTATAACGAGCTAATTAATTACAATTCCAAATGTATTGCGAGTGGCACTCTTCTTGCCAGGGAAACTTCCATTTTCTGGGTGTCTCTTTCTCCATGCACAGATTTTAGGGTCACTTTTGCCTCTGGAGCCACTGTGTAGGCGTTGTCATCAGTAAGCTTCCAGTCCCATTTTGGTCAACAATTTTTTTTCCCCCCAGACATTTCGTTACTCACGGATGTCTCAGGAGGCTGTTCCCACATTATGCAAGAAGTTTTAATATATAGGTCTGCCCTTGATTATACAAAAAACCTTGTGAACTACTTATTCACTCCCTTTAATCCATCTCCAAGCTCAGGCCATTGAGTCGTTCTGCCTGTACAATAAAGCGGCTGGAGTTGGAACAATAATTATTGTAATTATTTTCAAGAAAAGCTGTAGACATCTCTGAAAATGTTGCTAATTTTTTCTTTCTTTTCTGATTTTTAAAAGTATTTTGTGTTTTCCAAGCAGAGCTTGGAGGAAAGAAGAATAAAAAAATTGATGAAAATAGTCTATGGATTCTGTTATGCAAGCTAATTCCTCAAATAGCTGCTAGATTCCAGCTTCTATAGAGGAGATTTTTTTTTTAAAAAAAAAAGCAGCCTGCTAATCCCTTAAAGTATGGAGAAGTACTGAGGAATGGACAGGGCTGGTGAAGCTAAAAAAGGCTGGAGCAACTTATTTGAGAATGTCCTTGAAATATGAGGTAGCTTAAACCAAACCTTGAGCTGTTTTTTAATTAAAAATAAAAACCCCTGGTAATCCTGCAGCCAGGAACAATGACATCAATTTTAGAACCCAACAACTGACTTGCACTCCCGAATCTTAATGATATGTTATTACAGAAGTGATATGAGAATTCGAATATGGGTCACAGATCTCCCATTTGCACATAACATGATACTTTGCATGCCTAACACTTTAATAGAAGCTTTTGATAAACTTTGAAGTTCTCGGGAACCTATGACCAAGCCAAACAAGTTTCTGTTCCCAGGGGATCTTCACAAAGACGCTCTTAATTTAGAGGTGATTTACATGTCTCAGTAGTTGAAGTGCTAGGACAGCAAAAACCTCGGAACTAATCTCTGTGTCTGGGATTGCTTATGTGTTTGACCCCTTTACTATTGATCCTGCAAGCCCCCCCACCCCATAGAAGAGGCTCAATTTCATTGTGAAATCCAAAAACTGCTGTAAAGTGGCAGAAAAATCAATGGTGAGTGAAGAAATGATTGGCACTTTATATATTTTTTGACATTTCTCCACTGGCTACCACTGGTCGCTACCCCATTGGTAGCAGCCACTGCAGGGGCAGCTGGAGAAACCAGTGCTGCAATGGGAAGGGAGGAATTCTTGTATGGGATGATGTCTGCCTCCGCAGTGGAGTTTTGCAAAGCCTTATCTTTTGCAGAACTCTTCCCTGAGAACAAATCTCACCAAGCGATGCAACATGTGTGGAAGTTAACCTAAACCCAGTTCCTGATGTTTTGAGGTCTGAAAGAAGAAGAAAAGTGGATTTGAGGATTCTTTCGATAACGAACTCCTAAGAGATCAGGCCCAGAATGAGAGGCAGCCAGGAAAGCTCCTGTATTAATAAGATTTGTGCTTCAGACTCTTCCGTAGAAGAGCTATTGTTTGCTATTCCCTCTTTAGACTGGATTTTGAGTGCTCTTTTTGGTTCCTTCCATGTCAAAGCAGCAGTATCTTAAGCATTTTTTCTAGTTGCATTGCAGCCTTTGCACACAGCCACAATGCTTTTCAGTCCCTCCCAGCTCTCCCAGGTTGTTCAGTGTCCTTCCCTTTTAACAGTGTTTGTGCTTCTTCTCTCATTTTGGGGCTGGAGTTGGGTGAAAATTGCATGTTCCTGGCCATTTTCTGAAAAACTAATGTCTCTTCTCTTTTCTCTAAAAGCAGCTTGAATCCCCAAACTCAAGTGCTCATGGGTCAACTTCCAAAAGCTGGAATTCTTCATGATTTCCAACAGTATTTACCTTGCAGAGGAGGCTACGAGGGACTGCATTATGTAAATTATGCTTAATCTCCTTTAATGACACGAGGCAGATCCCAAAGGGGTTTGAAGGCAGAATAAATTCTTCTGAATTAATCATTCTAGTGTTCCCAGAAATTAATTTGGCCCAGAACATTTCCAGATGAAAGAAACCTGTGGTCAGATATGCATGCCACAAGATAAGGAAGTGAAGCAGTAATAAATACAAATACTGAGGCTAAAAACCATGTAATCAGTAGTGGCTCATAAATAACTTCATGAACAAAGAATGTCCCAAGTTGTTGGGCAACTTGGGACTCAGTATAAAAACCTGAGCAACTCCAGGCTCTTCCATCCATTTCTCTTGCCTTCTTTGCTTTGGTGAATAAGGTAAGTCCGAACCCATTTATTCTCTCTTTATATGTTGAACTGTTGCCTTGATGATTTTGCAGCTCTTCCTCGCTAAGGTTGTAGTACCTTCATCTTTTTTCTCTGAGGGAGGAAGGGGTTTTCATATGAAAGAGGAAGTTTTCTGTTGGTGATTGGTTATAAGAATCATCGAATAGGGCAATTAGCCACAAGTTAGCCAGTCTAGTTATTCAACTTTGGGATCCAAACAAGTTTTCAGGTCTTGCAGCTGAACATGAAATATCTGTAGTGAATTCTTGGGTCTTTTCGAAGTAGAGTGCTGGTCTGTGGAAAATTCACCTACAGCAAGAAGATCAGAAATACTGGGGATACTGGCCAATACTGGCAGGCCTGGGTGACCAGCCCTCCACATAGAAAGCGATCATCAGCCCATGCCTGCCTTTGAAACTCAACTCGTAGCTCTTCCTCAGGCAAGCGGAGACCTTTAACCAGGTGCTTCTCCATCTCCAAACAACTGTGGAGAGATTTGCACTGTAGCTTCTGCCATCTGCTGATGACTTTAATATTAATAGCAATGCACAAAACCAGCAGCGCTCCCAAATTCAGCTGCCTGTCCTTCCATGTCTTATTGAACGGATTTTAAGTGCTTAAGCTTCTATTTTCCACTTCCTAAAACTGGGAGAAGGGACCTCCAAGATGGAACACGCATGGAAGGAAGCGATAGGAATGGAATGGGCAAGGTTATTTGCTGTATTAGCATTAGGTAGGATGTTTGCCCTCATTCACTGTTTAGCAAAGAGGCAAGCCTTGGATGAAGTGTAACAAGCTCTTACCCAGTCCTGCAGAGCACCTTCATCTGAAGACTACAGAGTCAACCTCCATTTCCCTAGGACACACAGAGCCCTAATATTTTCCTGTGTGCAGCCTCAACTGCACAGGGAAGTGTTGAAAATCCTTTTCCTGGAGTAGTGTTATGGCATGTGGTTAGGGCACTCTCTGCAACGTGAATGAAGAGGCTTTCAGCACCAGTGTGTACCCTGGTTCCTGGTGAGCTGAGAAACTATGGAGGTTTCAGGGTAAGTTCCTGAAGGAGGTGCACCAGTGCTACCTTCCCTAGTGGTCTCCTTAAAGAAAAGGCAAGCTCAACCCTGTTTTGAAAGTACTTCCTCTGGATGTGGTGAAAAATGTCTCTCGTTAGTTTGTTGTACGCTCCCCTTATCAGAGAATTTCAGTTCTACAGAGTTTTATTTAAATTCTTGTACTGCATTGCTTTCTTTTTTTGTGTTTCAGACTTCATTCCACCCCACAGCCATGTCTTGCTATGACCTGTGTCCTCCCACCCCCTGTGGCCCAACCCCGCTTGCCAACAGCTGCAACGAGCCCTGCGTCAGGCAGTGCCAGGACTCGACAGTGGTGATCCAGCCCTCGCCCGTGGTGGTGACCCTGCCCGGACCCATCCTCAGCTCCTTCCCCCAAAACACCGCAGTGGGATCCTCAGCATCCGCGGCTGTTGGGAGCGCGCTCAGTGCTGGAGGGGTCCCCATCTCCTCTGGCAGCTCCTTGGGATTCGGGAGCTTTGGCTAACCAGGGCTGGGGCGCGG
>NW_009258492.1:1250-15449 GCF_000687185.1 Egretta garzetta | reverse complement strand
CCGTGCTAAAGCGTGAGGAGCAAGCAGGAAGAAACGACCCGGAACGCTGAAGCACGACCCAACACAGGACTGAGCTCATGGCCATGGTTTTCAGATGCGGTGTTAGACACCCACAGCCTGAAGTTAATGGAGCTGTGGGAGCTTGGCATCCCCCCAAATCAGGCCTTTGCTTGTCTTTTGTTATGCTTTATATTTCTGATCACATCTTGTTCTCTTATGCTTTTTTGTATTTGATAATGACTACATAAAATATGTAATTATTAGAAATTGTCCTGCATGACTGAATTAGTGCAGTCCACTTAAACGATGAAGAAAGAAGATCTCAGTTTTCTGAATGTGCCATTATGAGAGGGATGAACGGGCCCTTAGTGGACCACGGGAATGTATTCCTTACACTTTACATTGCTTCCTTCCATTCCTCAGCCTCATTAAATTTGTGTTGCATCATATCCTGAGTCTGCCTGTACTGCTTTCTTCTCCCAGCCCCTTTTCCAGCTTGTCTGTGGTGAAACAGGTCCCTTTGCAAGTCATCCGTTCCAGAAAACACTGTGCAAATAACTTCATCCCAATTGCCAAGGGAGGAGCCAGATTTCAGTTGTGGAAAAAGGGTTTGGTGGGGTTTTGGGGGTTTTTTTTGTCTATACATGGTAAATCCAGCCCCAGACAATTTATCAAAGGCCAGAAAGAGATGATGTTCACCCGCAAGGGGTGCGTCTCCTGTTGTTGCAGCGCAGAAAATTTTAAAGTAAGGGAGCTGCTTCCACCTACACTTGAAAACCCTTCACCTGCTGTACCAGAGGGATGGAAAAAGGCCCTTTAACTGTTTTAATATTGCTGTTCAATGAGAACAAGTTTGGTTTGAGATGGATGCCTTTGAAGAGGGATGAGAATGGGGCAATGGGCTGATATGAGAAGGGAGATTAGCTCCCCTTCAGTGAGGAGTGGAATAGTCTAAATTCAGGGAAAGGCTCACCCGGCAACAATACTTCTCTTTATCCTTCTAGATAAAATAGACCAGAATTACTCACATTGTAAAGAGGACAGAGAAGTGCAGCAGGAAAATCTACAGGGGCAGGAGGAACACTGGAAATTATAGGGGTAAGCCTTTTTCTGAAGCGCTACCTCCACTCATCCGTTCTCAGCTTGCCGCACAAATAGGACATAAGTGCTATTACTGGGCAACCTGGAAGAAGACTGTGGCCTTCTTTACCCCATCTGTGATAGGAAGATCCCTTTAAAGGAAGGGAGAGCTGATGCTTTGCCCGAGCACAGCTGAGCTTGCTCAGGGCAGAGGTGCTGGGAGAAAGGCAGCAACCTGGTGCAGCCCAGAGCTTTCTGATGGGCGCAGCACCTCTTGGCAGCTGAGATCAGGCTCTGGTAAGTCTCAGAGGCCATGTGCACTGCAGAATCTCTCCTACGAGGGAAGGCTGAGGGAGCTGGG
Source organism: Egretta garzetta (assembly GCF_000687185.1). Lineage (NCBI taxonomy): Eukaryota > Metazoa > Chordata > Aves > Pelecaniformes > Ardeidae > Egretta > Egretta garzetta. Next base: position 14,008 of record NW_009258492.1, on the reverse strand, counting down.
CTTGTTCAGCCTGGAGAAGAGAGGGCTGAGAGGGGATCTCATCACCACCTACAAATATCTTAAGGGTGGGTGTCATGAGGACAGAGCCAGACTCTCCCCAGTGGTGCCCAGCGCCAGGACAAGGGGCCATGGGCACAACCTGAAGCAGAAGAGGTTCCAGGTGAATGTGAGGAAGAACTTCTTGACTTTGAGGGTGATGAAGCCCTGGCCCAGGCTGCCCAGGGGGGCTGTGGAGTCTCCTTGTCTGGAGATATTCAAACCTGCCTGGATGATGTTCTGTGCCCCCTGCTCTGGGTGAGCCTGCTTGAGCAGGGGGGTGGGACTGGGTGATCTCTGGAGGTCCCTTCCAAACTCTACCGTTCTGGGATCCTGTGTACAGAAGCAAAAGAAAAACAAAGATTTTATTCTCTACTTCCCATCAGCAGGCGCTGTCCAGCTGCTTCCCAGGAAGCAGGGCTTCAGTAGCAGTTGTTCCAGAAGACAAATGTTGAAAATAAGGAATGCCTCCGCTCCTCCTCTCTCAGCTTTTATTGCTGGGCGGATGCCAGACGATATGGGATATCTCTTGGGTCAGTTGGGGTCAGCTGTCCTGGCTGTGTCCCCTCCCAAGACCTTGCCTGCCCCCAGCCCATTGGTGAGTGGGGGAAATGTTGGAGAGAGCCTTGATGCTGCACCAGTGCTGCTCTGCAGTAGGCAAAACAGGGGTGTGTTACCAACCCCTTTCCAGCTACCAGTACAAAGCACTATGAGGGCTGCTAGTGGGAAAATGAGCTCCATCTCCACCAGACCCAACACACCCCTCAAGGAAGAAGGTTTGAAGAGCTCTCCCTGCAGGCTCTGGGTGATTCAATGTCCTGTCAGCCCATACGACTCACAGCTTGATATCTCCAAAATTTCTGGCTTGGAGTCCTTTCCTGTGTCTGTACAGACTGATGTTGAACTGTAATTAAAGCCAGGGAAAGATGTTGACAAAGTTATATTGACTACAGTCATTAGTGGAGCTAAATTAAAGGAGGTACATCAGTTCCATGAAAAATTAATAATTTTAAGGAATAGGTTTTCTTAATAAAGAAGAGAAGAGAATGAAGAGTTAGCAGATTGATATTATAATACAGGAGGAGGTTGGTCTGAATTAAATGTGTAATATATATTTTTTGCCATCTCAACTGAAGCTATTGCTTGATCAAAGAGGACACATTCCAAAGAAGTCAGCATTCATTTTCAGTCATTGCAAAATAGCTCTCACTTACGGAGGTCAGCCCGGGTGTCTAACATGGTGGTGGAGGTACAATTCCAGAGTATCGATACGGCTGGAAAGCGTCATGGCTGAGGCACCACAGTGAAGGTATCTTTAACATATCCAGGTGGGCAGATAATGATGTTTCTCATGACAAAATACCTTTTTCTACTCTTGCAATCCCCTTCTTCAATTCTCTGTTAAGCTTTCTCCTAATCAACTGCCCCAGACCTCTCTGCAGAGGTAACCCCTGTGCATGCGCACTTTTTCTGAAGCTGGGATTGTTCCTTCAAGCATTCAGAAATTGTAGCAGAAAGGTTTGATGTGCAGCCCACTTCTTCAAATCAAAAAGCAAAACCAGCCCTCAAACATCATTTCCCCTCTTCGTTCCTGTCCCAAACTGCCTTCTTCAGGTTAAAACCTATCACAGCAACAGGTACAGCACAGCCCCGAAGTAAATGGTTTGTCTGGGGTTGTAGTTAATCAGAAAGTGTTTTCTTCGCTGCTGCAGAACAGGAGCTCGATTATCATGTTACAGAGAAAATTTTTAGGCAAGACAAGCTCAGGAGCTGCCTCTCAGGTTGTTACTGTGGTTGCTTTGGGAATGCCAGAGTGTATTAGACTGGGGTCTATGTAACCAGGCAGCGTGGCTGCAATATTGCATGCTATTGCACGGGGCAATAGGACAGTGGCATGAAAAGCAGGGCATGGAAGAGGACACACGCTCTGGACAAAAGACCTCTCTGTGTCTTCTCTTTCTCGAGGGATAAACTTGCAGCTGCTAATATCTATCGCTGAATAGCTGGAACAAGTTGGTCCCCTAAGGAAAAAAGAATAATTTCAGCTGGTTTTGCAGGACACTACGTATTTGTTACTGCCATCAGGGAAAATTATTTCAATACTAAACTTTGTAAAGTGTCTGCTGGGCATGCAGGGATAAGGGAAGAGGCAGGAAGGCTCTGGAGAGCAAGAGCTTTTATAGCTTTCTCAGGCTGCCTGGAGGATATGAGACTTTCTTGCACATTTACTAACTAGATCCTGCAGTTGTTATTATTATTATTATTATTATTATTATTACTACTACTACTACTACTATTACTATTTTTCATATGGCTGGGTTCCCACTAGTGAAATTGTTTTGTTTACTGTTTATGTTTATTGCCTGGACTTATCCTGGTATTGGATGAAAACCACAGCCTGTGGGGTCTCTTTCATCTTTTTGGTTTGCATCTATTAAATATGCCTGGCTCCATTATACTGACTCCACCTTCCCCAAGCGTGGATGAGTCAAAATTCAATTTGCTTAGGAATTTTGTCTGCTCTTTAGCATTTTGGTCACGCTGGCCCATGGGAGTACCACCACACTTTTAATTTAAGTCCTGAGACTGCAATTTCATCCCTGATAAGGGACTGCGAGATTTAAGATCACTACTCTGTAATATCCTGACGAGCAATATCCGAAAGCTTTCAGCTCCTGGGATGAGGAGGTTGAGCCAGCCAGGTTAACTCGACGTATGATCACCTTCAGGAGAGGACTTGTAATTCTTTTTATCATCACTGTACCTTTTGATGAGTTCGTTTTCAAAACCACAGGCTTCTCATATGGTCCATAGGTAGTTATTGCTATAAGGGAACACGGTTTTTAACGTTTCGATACCGCAGGAGTGTGCCTCTGTCTGTGCATTGGTGAGGGCACTGGGAAACTGGAAAATCTCAAGGGAGTGGAGACTCAGTCAGTAGCGGGCGTCATCACATACCTAAGGCCATCCAGTGTCCGGTGATTGGAACGGGATGTTCCACATGTGATTTTGTGCAGATATTTATATATTAAGTAAAAAAAATGGAAGGGGTCCAGTTTGTGACACCAAAGAATGTGAGGAAGTCTGTGGAATTTGTTAGTAATCCCGGCCACAACCGGAACCGCTGGTCCTGTTCAGATGGTGTCATACACCTTCACATTTTCTGATACTGAGTTATTTGCCTGTCTGAGCTGCTGATGAAAAGGTGGTGTGAACTTTGAAGCCTTTTGTTCTTCAAAAGCGTACAATCAGCATTTATTTCCCAGGCGATCTTAATGAAGATACTCGCCACTCAGAGATAATTTGCATGTCTCTAGCTAAGTGATTTAAACGTCAGGAGAGGAGAGATCAGAATACTGATCCCTGCCCTCCAGTCTGCTTATGTGCTGTACGCAATTACTTTTTAGTCTAGAAATTGTCTTTGAAAAAGAAATTGAATTGTTGCACATTGCAATGTTCTTAAGGACCATGTGAGATGAAGACGCCGTTATTTACTTTCAAAAGAGGAAAAAAGGACAAGACTATTATAAACTGCAAGTGGCTACCATTAATTTGGAGCGTAATTTTGGATAATAGTGCAAGGCACAGTAGGGGAGAAGAATAATTTAATGGCAAATGTAAAAGTGTTTGGCGTCTTTAATGACCCCATAGGTAAGCTTGTCCAAGACTTTGGGTGCCAGTGTCTCTGAGAAGCCTAAAATTCACAGTCTGACCTGAGTGGTTTCCCTGGAGTTTGATGTAGGAAGAAAGCTAAAGGTGCAGACTCCTTAGATTAAGGACTGTGAGACTCAGTTCCCAAATTGAAGAGCTGTGTCTCAAATTCCTTCATGGAAGTGCGGTGGTTTCATATTAAATGAACAGCTCAGACTGCTGATACTCTTTCATCCCATCTCCTGAGTCAAGAAAGTAAACCAGTATGTTCCCTCAGATAATCCATTTCCCAGTAAGTACCTTCGAGACTGGAAAAGTGCAATCAGCTCTGCTACGTGCTTTCTGTAACAGTTTTATTTTCTGAACTTGTGCGGCTGCCTGGCTGTTTGAGAGGAACTTGGCAAAGCTACAGTCCAATTCAGAGCCAGCAATGGTAACTTCTGGCTTTTTCAGTGTGAGATGAGTCAAAAACTTTTGCTCTCCATGAAGAGGGAAGGGGGATTTCACAGGGAAGTTCACAGGCATCTTTCCCAATACATATATTCATCTCTGTCAAATGATGTACATGGCATATATCGTCCTTAGGAAGCAAAAGGATTTCTTTAGTAACTCAGATGAATCAGCTGATTTGACCAGGAATTAACCGGGCTTGTAAGATTTTAAGATAAAAGAAACCTCTGTAGTGGACTGCATACATTATGGAGAGGAAATTAAATCCAGGGAATAAATACAAACAGGGAGGAAAAAGTAAATCATCGGCTGGGAATATTTTGCATACGAGAAGTCTTTAGCAATTGGCTGGTAAAGGTACAGGCACGAAGTACAGCTCAGGTCCTCAGGCACTCTAAGACAGCGTATAAAAGCCAGCAGAGAGAGAGTTGCTGCCATCCACTTCTTCTGCTTTATTCTGCTTGGTGAAAAGGGTAAGTCTGAACCTGCTTACTGCCTTCCCATGTCCTGAACTGTTGCCTTCATCGTATTTTATTTTTGCACTGTCTCATCTATTGCAGTCTAAGGTTTATGCTCTTTATCAGTGTGTGTGGGGAGACCTGCAAGTAGCTCTCTGGAAGAGGGTAGCTGTTCCTCAAAGGGTGGCGATTGCTGGATGCAGGATTTGAGACTCCTCTTTCCTTTCTGTCACTGGATCGTTCAGCTCCAAGGTGTTCAAATCTCTGCATGTGAATTGCTCAGCACCTAGGAGTGGACGTGGAGAATCTGTATAGAGATTTCTGGGTTTCTCGGGGCTTTTTCTGTAGATAGACAAGTAAGTGGGCTCAAATTTTCAAACGTGTGCTGAGCAATATTGAAAGTAGATCCCTTCTTGCACCAGGATACCATGAAAGCAATCCTTCTCTGTTCCTTTGGAACTAGGAATATTTTAATCATCTCCTTCTAAAATGCTCTGAATACTCTGGCACTAGGTCTCCATTGCAGCACCTCAGTAACCTGAACATCAATAGTAAAGCTTCCGCCGGTTCTATTTGCTTATCAAATGAATTTGGACACAGTCAGCTTCCATTTCCCTCCCCGACGGGAACAGGCAGAAAGCTGCTCTCTCTGTAAGACCGGCATAGAAGGAAATAAGCCCAAGGGGCTGATTAAGTAAGGATTAGGCAGAATATTTTTTCTTTTGCTGGTTAAGAGACAAGTCCGTCTGTGGGGAGGATGACAGCTCCCTTTCGCAGGTGAGTGTCATGATACCAGGTTTTGCTTCCCACTTCTACCTGCTGGGGAATTTTTCCTTAATTCCCTCTGCTGTGGGGTGAAGTTTCTATGAGCTGTATTGCACAGGAGGCCGAGCCTTGTCCCTCGCTTCCCACCTATTGCATGCATCCTGGGAGTGTGGTGGGAAAGGAGCTATTGGAGACGGCTCCAGAGCAGGCAGAGCTACCCCTTGAGCTGTCCTCTATAACACAGAGGACTTCGGGTTGCCTTGAAGTCTCCTTTCAACCTGAGACTAACACATTATTCCATTCTCCACATAGGCTCTAGTTAGTTGCTTGCACTCGCCACCATCTCAGCAGCTTAATTACATGACTGTAATTACAACTTCTTTCTTGTATTTGCTTCCTTCCCTGTGTTTCAGACTTAGTTGCACCCCACAACCATGTCCTGCTACGACCTGTGTCCTCCCACCTCCTGCGGCCCAACCCCGCTGGCGAATAGCTGCAACGAGCCCTGCGTCAGGCAGTGCCAGGACTCAACGTACGTGATCCAGCCCTCACCCGTGGTGGTGACCCTGCCTGGCCCCATCCTCAGCTCCTTCCCCCAAAATACCACAGTGGGATCCTCAGCATCAGCAGCTGTAGGGGATGCTCTCAGTGCCGGGGGGGTCCCTATCTCTTCCGGCAGCTCCTTGGGACTCGGAAGCCTTGGATACTCAGGTCTAGGTGGCCTTTACGGGAGGTCCTACCGTCGTTACAACCGGTGTGGGCCGTGATAAAGCCTTGGGGAAAAAACACAAAGGAACAACCAGAAGCTTAAAAGCGTGATCCGGATGCAGGACTGAGCTCATGACCACGGCCGTACGCTTGCTGACCACCCTCAGCTTTTCCCTAAGCTAATGGGACTGCAGGAGCTTGGCATTTCTGATTTAATGCCTTTGTTATCAATGAGGTGAAAAATGTAATTTTTATGGTTGCGTGCAGGAGTTGGGTGTCCAGCTGCAAAGCATTGCCTTGAAATGGATGATTTGGTTTATCCATATTCAAACCCCACTGCTTCCTTAGGCTGTACATTTTTTCAAAATTTTACTTCTCACTCATTAAATGTATGGTGCATCGTAATACGCGTCTCGCAATGTTCTTCCTCTCTCTTCCTCTTTGGAGCCTTCTCGGGGAGAAATTTGCCTGCATAAATTGTCAGCACCAGGCAGCTCTTCATTTAAATGGTACCATGCCCATTAGTAAGGAGGCAATCGTAGGTAAAGGTAAGCAAGGAGTAATATCCCTTTTTTGATAGGGTATATTTTCCCTTAGTCACACTTCTTCAAGTACAATACGAAATAATAATCTCTGGCTAACAATTAATGGGGGAAAGAGGTGAGAAAGGTAATGGTGCCTTTCAGGCAATATGTCATTTCATCGTTTGGTATTCCAATTCCTTGGAGCTCATAATCTCCCAGCAATCTCTGGCATTATTTTCATACTCTGTGTTTAGATTATGAAGAATATTTTGCCATTAACAGCGAATGGCAGTAAATATCAGGAAGAACAATTAAACCCCAACCAATTAAAGAAAAAATTCTGCAAGATTCTTCCTTTGTTAGCTTGCTACCTCAGGAATTCTGCAATTATGTGCTAATGGGTTGCTAAATTAAGTGGTGATCTGGGGGCCTTTGGGGTGTCACCAGAAATCCTCAGAGCAATAATAATTACCCTGCCCCTTCTGAACCCTGGGGAAGCTAAGGACAGCTAAATTGCTAAACAAACATCCGCTAACACAGAGCTGTTGATGCCTTCAGGATCCCAATGAAATGTTCACTCCACAGTTCAAAGGGAGGCTGAGCAGGGCAGATGGTTTGATAAATTCACTCAGCACACCAGGGAGTTTTGCTCCAAGAGGAGGCAAAAGACCAAATGAAAACCAGAGAGGTTCTTGTGCAACACCACGGGGTTTTAATGTCAGAGAGAAGCACAGCGGTCAATTAGGGAAAATCCAGGCAATACAAGGGCGAACGTGAGAGGCGGGTGTCACGCTCCGGTACCAGAGCCCTCCTCAGCACCCAGGGGACAGCCAAGGTGACAAAGGGATGCGGGGGAAACCGGGGATCAGCCATGCAGCCAGGGCACACGCTGGCACAGGGCAGTGGCTGCTGGGTACATTCATCCACCTCCTGTCCCCATGCCAGGATATGCTACTGGTCCCCATGGCTCTTGCTCTGTGTCCTCGTGCCGTGGTCCTTGCTTCAGGGCTGTGGCTGGTTCTGGGCGCCATCCTGGGGGCTTTAGAAAGCCCCACAGCTCCCGCGACGCGACCTGCCCCACCTCTGGGTGCCAGGGAGGTAATAGCCCGTGCCACAGGAGGAGAAGCCGGAGCTGTAGGACCTCCCGTTGGCCCAGGGACCCCAGGGGGGCAACCCAGCCCCCAGGGCCCCCAAAGTTCCCATACCCCCCAGAGCCCCCCAAACCAAAGGAGCCCCCATAACTCCGTGAACTCCCATAGCCCAAGGATCTCCCAGAGCCCCCCAAGCCAAAGGAACTCCCAGAGCCCCGGGAGCCCCCAGAGCCAGACCAGCCCCCAGAGCCCAGGGAGCTCCCATAACCCCCAGAGCCCCCCAGACCAAAGGAGCCCCCATAACTCCGTGAGCTCCCATAGCCCAAGGATCTCCCAGAGCCCCCCAGGCCAAAGGAGCCCCCAGAGCCCCGGGAGCTTTGAGAACTGAAGGAACTCCCCAGCCAGGCTGGGCCTGATGATCCCACGATGCTCTCCTGAGGAAAAGAGCTGAGTATGGGGCCTGGGACTGTCACCACGGCCGGTGGGGGGAAGATCACTGCTCGGGAGTCGGGGCATTGCTGCACACACGGCTCATTGTAGCTCTCAGCAACCGGCTGAGGGCAGGTCACCCCACAGGGGCTGCAGGACTCGCTGTAGCAAGACATCCTTCTCGTGATGGCCGCGAGCCTGCAATGCACAGCAGCAAGGAGTTTTAGGATAAGTGAACAAATACCAGAGCTGGGCTGGGAAGAGAGGGACCAATTTTATGAAGCAATGACTCTGTGTGAAGTATCAGAAGTTAGCAGGGAAACGGATAAATTTACACACGTTAACAAATAAGACTCATTCTTGCATCAACTCAACCTTTATCCTTTCTTTCATCTCATCATGATCACCTTTGATGTGAAACAGAAATTCAGTACTGGATAAATTAGGCAGACAGATCAGCTTGGACTGGCAAAGGGGCACTCACAAAGCGTAAGAACCAGTGAAAAAGAAGCCAACAGGAATATGAGAAAAAGCTCATTGTATTAAATAGGACTTCATGAGGTGTAAGTCACCCCAAGTATTCTTACAGCTTGGAGATCTACTTCTTATCCTAACGCAGTGAGTCACGATGCTGTGTCTGGACAAAGACACATTTTCAGAAGGAAACAAAGGATGTAAGTCTGTAAAAACACCTGCAGAAATCATCTCTGTGACAAAAGCATCGTTAGGTAAATGCTAAGAGTAGGAGAAAGCATGAGTGAACCCACACTTACCTTGTTCACTGCGGAGACAGAGACAAGAGAAGCAGATAGCAGGGCTGCAGGTGATATGGGCTTTTATACGCTTCTTTAAGCCACCCTTTGTGCTTCTGGTCCTAATTTGTTACAAAACAAACGTGATAATGGGAGCTTTAATTTTGCCACCTCAGCACTGTCCCTCCCAAATGTCAGTGTGGGTGTGATACAGGTGCTGATGACGATCAGTTACCTATAGTTGTCATTTTAGAGGATTTGGGGAACTTGCAGCTGAAAGCCAGCCCAAGAGGTGTGCATCACGTTGGTCCCATTTTCACGTGCAAGGTATTACTTACGTGGTGTGGTGCCAAGTCCACAAACCAGGTGAAGGTCATCCAACACAAGGTAGAAGTTCATCTCTGAGAAGACACAAGTCCTCCTCGCAGTTGGCTGGGGATCTGTAAATGTTTGGGATACAGAGGGCAAAGAGCTGCCACGATGCAGGCTCATTCCTGATGCGATACCTCTATTAATAACAGCATGAAAGCAGTAAACCCTAGCAAAGTTTTTAGCTTGTGCTCTAAGCTTTTCATTTCACCTATAATTAACCCAGGCAGGGAGATCTGGGCCTGATTTACTGCACCTGTCAAACGATATAGGGGAAAGATACAGTTCCACCATCGCTAGAAATACTAATGACAACCCAAGTGGATCTAGCGTTGGGCTGTGGAAACCTCTCCCAACACCCTTCTCTCAAGCCACCCGTGACAATTCAGGTGGCGCTAGGTTGGTAGAGTAATGGCTGGGCTAAGCGACACCTCCAAAGAGGCAGACAAGGCTTCAGTGATACAACCAGAACTGTTGCCAGGATCTCTGTCTAAGGCTAATACCAAGCACTTCAAAATTTCATTTGAAATCTCTGCGTCTAGAGGTTCAGTTCAAAATATATTTAAAACCAATCCCAATTTCCCCCACCCTCGACATACTGACCACTTAGGAAAAAGTGGGAAATTAATAAAATGCTATTTAAAAGGATGTATCTTAATGGGATAAGGCTGAGGCATCGTACAGTTATTTGCAAATCTCTTGTTTTCTAATTTTACTATATTGCAAAAGATAGGCTGTGAGTTACCTCTAAATCGTATGATAGCTCTGCCTTTGAAGTGTCATCAGGATTTGCTGATAATAATGAGAGGCACCTGGAAGATAATGACTTTAAGCTGCTTCACAAATACTTGTTAATACTTAGCGCTTGCAATTTCTGTTATTATCATATTAAATGAAGAAGGGCAGGATTAAGAAGTTCCCTTGTTATGAAACAGCAGCATTTAAAAATATGCCAACCAATGTTGCTCCTTTTGATTCCCTAACCAGACTGTAATTTAGAACCTCAATGCTTGCAATAATTTGATTTTCATTCATGATATCAAGTTCTTTATTTTACTAAGTATTAGTAAGTTTGGGGAGATTATGACGTGTCCACGCTACGGACCACGGATAGTAGCTTCATCTCCCTTTACGAGCCAGTACTTTGCTAATATGCCTGAAATATCAATTGCCTTAAATTCTAGGGGGAAGAAGCCCCATTAAAAATTATCTGAATTTTCAGGCTTAACTGGTCACCTGTCCATGTTCTGAAAAAACAAGGGGTCTTCAGTTGATGTCTTGGACCCTCCAGATCACTTGTTCTCACCTCTAAATGCACGAAGCTGTACCTGATGACGCAGAACCCTTCATTCACACGTCTCTAAATTGATGCTCTTGCACAAGATTTGTGTGCTGATAGTTGCGTGTTTGTGCGTAGTAATGGTACGACACATCAAATATGAATTTTTAGTGGGTGTTTGTAAAGCCTCTTATCATTCCTAGGAGGATCTGGAACAGCTCTGAAGTGTCACTGCCTCAATGACATTTCAATGACAGCAGTAGAAATAACAATGGAATCCACCTTATAATTCATGAGTAATTAATGGTATTTGAGCTCCAAATACAGGTGTTTCTAAACGAGTTGTAGATACCTGAAATTCTCCCTCTTTCTATTCTCTCTCTCCCTTTTTTTTATCCAGCTTGCACATATTTTCATAGTATTCACTTAAAGGGCACTATTCTTAGATGGGTAACTTTAATTGATCCTTACTCATAGAATCACAGAATCATAGAATGGTTTGGGTTGGAAGGGACCCCTAGAGGTCACCCAGCCCAACCCCCCTGCAGGAGCAGGGACAACTTTGACCAGATCAGGTTGCTCAGAGCCCCATCCAACCTGGCCTGGAATGTTTCCAGGGATGGGGCCCCCATCACCTACCTGGGCAACCCCTTCCAGTGTTTCACCACCCTCATGGTAAAGAATTTCTTCCTTATATCCAGTCTAAACTTACCCTGGCTTAGTTTAAAGCCATCACCCCTTCTCCTGTCACAGCTGGCCCTGCTAAAAAGATTGTACCCGTATCATCTACCCTAAAAATCAAACTTAAAGTGGAATTAAATAGCAGATGCCCCAGTCCTGGTGCAGGGTATCAGATGTCTGACAGATCTCGTCATTCACCGGGCCGATGCCCCCGCGTTGGTACTGATGTTGTATCACATCTGGTTTTGACGGCGGGGAGTGGCAGTGCAAAGCAAGCAAATGAAATCCCTCCACGTGAAGGTTGTTTTGTTGGGACCTATGTGGGACCTGAGGCACAAAGGGTGTTTCATATCTGTAAGCAGTTTGTGAAGCATATAAAAGCTGTTTCCGCACCAAGCCTCTCTACATCTTCTGGCTTGTTCTCCTTAGTGAACAGGGTAAATCCCATTTGGCTCAACCTCTCTCCTTCCCAAGCCTTTTTCTGTTGATTCTATATTCTACACCATGCTATGGATTGACTGGTTGGAGAACTGTGGGTGTCAGACGGTGTTAACCTCAGAAGAAAATGGGAGCTTTTTCTTTTTCCACTTTTAACAACTATTTCCAGGCATTTTAGTTCCAATCCAGGATCTACATGCATTATAAAATTTAAAAATATCAGAGTGATCATGGTCTCTACCGCTTTGTGGTAGCATTTGCCCCATAAGGGCAAATATTCCTATTTGGAAGTTGAGTGCTAATGGAGAAGCGATAGGAAACTATAGAAATAGGTGGCTATATCTGACACTTCCTTTCTGAGCTTGCTGTAAATACATTACCAAATGTTAGTCTGTTTAAGCTGGCCTTAATAAATTAGACTCATATTGCTATAACCAAAAGCAGTGATATTAAGTGTGAGATTCACCATACATGACACTAGGTGTCTGCATCTGTGCATGAAATCTGGGGGATTTGGACAGTAAACAGAGTCTAGAATGTGATTTATATGATCAGATGTAGGTACACTCTGCAAGGTAATGAACTCTGGGCTGGCACAATTTCCACTGACTTGAAGCAAGCACAGACATCTGGAGTCAGATGAAAAATTCTACATCGAAACCTGTTACTGCTGTGCATTGCAGGCTCGCGGCCATCACGAGAAGGATGTCTTGCTACAGCGAGTCCTGCAGCCCCTGTGGGGTGACCTGCCCTCAGCCGGTTGCCGAGAGCTACAATGAGCCGTGTGTGCAGCAATGCCCCGACTCCCGAGCAGTGATCTTCCCCCCACCGGTCCTGGTGACAGTCCCAGGCCCCATACTCAGCTCTTTTCCTCAGGAGAGCATCGTGGGATCATCAGGCCCAGCCTGGCTGGGGAGTTCCTTCAGTTCTCAAAGCTCCCGGGGCTCTGGGGGCTCCTTTGGCCTGGGGGGCTCTGGGAGATCCTTGGGCTATGGGAGCTCACGGAGTTATGGGGGCTCCTTTGGTCTGGGGGGCTCTGGGGGTTATGGGAGCTCCCTGGGCTCTGGGGGCTGGTCTGGCTCTGGGGGCTCCCGGGGCTCTGGGAGCTCCTTTGGTCTGGGGGGCGC
>NW_009258492.1:0-829 GCF_000687185.1 Egretta garzetta | reverse complement strand
GCCCCTTGCCAGCGTGTGCCCTGGCTGCATGGCTGAGCCTTGGTTTCCCCCGCATCCCTTTGTCACCTTGGCTGTCCCCTGGGTGCTGAGGAGGGCTCTGGTACCGGAGCATGACACCCGCCTCTCACGTTCGCCCTCGTATTGCCTGGATTTTCCCTAATTGACCGCTGTGCTTCTCTCTGACATTAAAACCCCGTGGTGTTGCACAAGAACCTCTCTGGTTTTCATTTGGTCTTTTGCCTCCTCTTGGAGCAATATTCACTCTTGTGAAGTGAAGACGACTCTGGAGTCCTTCAGAAGCACAAGTGTCATGACAAAAAATAAACTATGTTTCATCACTTCATATAGCAAGGCCAGTGCCCATCCTGATCTCTGCCCTCTGCCCTTGCCCCAGCTACCGCAAGCGCAAGCCCCACCAAAAGGCTCCCTCTCCCCCACCGCCAGCCTGCACCCTCCCTCTGCCAAGAGCGCCCACCCTCCCCTGGCCTGGGCAGCTCAGCACCAGCACTGGCCCAAGGCCAGCTCCCGGCCACGCGCCGGGCTCCTCCGGACTCGAGACAAGGAGGGAGGGAGACACGACTGGGATGCGGGAAATCTTTATTGTGCCCCGAGGGGCAGCCGAGACTGTCAGGGAGACGGTGGGACAGACCCCCAGGGGCTGCTGGTTGCCAGGCCTTGGGGCAGGCAGAGGCATCTTGTGCAGAGCATGGCTCCTGCCTGCACATGCCCCATGCCAGCTGCCAAGGGCTCGGCCCTGCAGCCCCGCTGCACAAGTTTTCAGGTGCAGCTCGTGCCGCGTGCGACAGCCGGGGGCCCAAGGCTGGGGAGG
>NW_009258491.1:280218-280476 GCF_000687185.1 Egretta garzetta | reverse complement strand
CCCCCCATAGCTGCCCAGGAGCGGAGCAAGGCTGCCAGCCCATCGCCCAGCCCTTTCCTGCCACCCACGGCCGTGCTTGGGGGTGACACAGCCCAGACCCCGCGTCCCCGCCCCGGGATGACTCCGCGGCTGCCATGGGCGATGCCTTCCTCACCCAGCCCTCGCCCCAGGGGACCCCGCACCACTCTCGCTCCCCACCCCAGGCACCAGCAGCTCCCAGGGCTTTGCAGGGCTCCATCCTCCTCCCGCCGCCCAGCA
>NW_009258491.1:265713-266337 GCF_000687185.1 Egretta garzetta | reverse complement strand
GCGCGAGGGAGACGGAGCCACCAGCCCCGTGCCCCTCGCCGGGGCGATGCTCACCCCCGGGTGGGGAAGCGCGTTTGCATTTCCCTGTATTAACGCAGGCATCCGACTGGAAGATGTAGATGTCTTTTTAATGCACCTGCGCTTGAAGCCTGCATACCTAATCTCTCTATTACATGGATACTTTACACACCCAGAGTCACGCAGAAATAGTGATTTATGCAGCCCTGTTATATATGCAGAGGCTTGGGATCCTGTTGCACAGTGGGCAACAATTTTGGTTTTCCATAGCTATTTATTTGCGTAGCAGCGACTGCAGATGATTAATGGGGAGCGCTGCGGTCAGGGCGAGCCCACTGCTGAAATACAGCCCCGCTTCCAGAAGCCGCCACGGCATTAATTATTAACTCTGTACAGGAGATTTGCCACTCTCCCAGCGCCAGACGCTAAAATAGTTTCCTACATAAAAGAGCATTAAGTGAAAGCTTGGGTAAAGCCGATTGCTCGGCAAAGTGACGTCCCGCTTTCAAGACCTATTGCTCGGCAGGAAAATTTACAATCCTTTAATTCCATTTACAAGGAGGCAACACAAAAGGGAGCTGGAGACAGAGGCTGGAAGCCGAGAGA
>NW_009258491.1:264875-265646 GCF_000687185.1 Egretta garzetta | reverse complement strand
GAGCCGCTAAGTGCAATTTGCTTATAAATAATTGACTTCTTGGCGATTAAAATCTCTTGAGGGTCTCCCGGTTTATTCACAACAAGCCGCCCCGGCCTGCCGTGCAAATTAGGCCTTTCAAACCTGCCTCATCTCCAACAGAAATGTTATGAAGAGTGATTTTTTTATCCCCTGTAATAACCTTCAACTAACCTTTAAACTGAAGTGAATAATTTAAATCTTATTTTCATATCAATGGGGGAGTCAAGCCAAGCAATTATCTTTTATCTGTATACTCTGTCGTCAGAGCAAGGCATAATAAAGTTTTCCCAAGTGGGCAGAGCGGAGCAGCGAGAGGAGGAGAGAGCGGGAGCGCGATGGGATCTGAAGGCATTAATGCAACGATGAATTATTCAGTAATGAGTACAAAATCTGCCATAAAAGATCCACCGGTGCCCGGTGCACGCCACAAATTGCCGGATGGTCGCCGCAATTAGCGCCGGCGCGGGTGCAGCCCTGCCCGGTGGGTGGCCGGCACCTCCCTGCCCGGGGGAGGCTGGACCACGCACCCCCCCGGGGATGCTGGAGGAAAAAAAAAGGGGGGAGGAAAGGAAAAAAATAATTTACCCCCCCCTAGCAAAGCCGTCGGGGCTGAAATTCCCCACCGTGCTCATTAAAATTCTGCCGTGCGTGTTTCTCCCCGAGTCCCGCTGGACCGTCCATGTCTTTTTTTTTTTTTTTATTAATTCATAAAATATCACGCCCGTGATTGAGGCCGCTGATTACGGGCGC
>NW_009258491.1:262671-263998 GCF_000687185.1 Egretta garzetta | reverse complement strand
CCTCCCGGGCCCAGCCACCCCACAGGCTGGGGGGCTCGGGGTGGCTCCGGGGGCCAGCGAGGGACACGGCCAAGGGACCCCAGCGCAGGCTCCAGCCCAGCAGCCGCTCGTGCCAGTCCCCCTCTGATCAGTTTAGGGGAACTCAAGGCTTTGCTTTCACAGATAAGCAGTGGATTTTAGAGCTGTAAGTCTTTTTCTTTCATCAATTTTGCATACGGAAAGAGCGCGTTTGCTCTAAATAGTTTTGTTTTTAAAGCCTCTTAAATTTTTGAAATGAAAATAAAGAGGTGGGGGGGGGGGAAGACTTCTCCAGACAAACTGTCAGAAGGCTGCAGCTGCCAAACAAACATAAACAGAGCTCCACCACCAGAACTGTTAATTAAGAGGGGAAGGAAACGAGGTGCCTAACGCGGGGGTAATCGTGCACGTTCCCCAGGCTGCAGCACACGCGTACCTGCAGGCGTGCACAAGCATGCACTGTGCACACACACACCCCGTGCACATGGATGCGCCATGCACACACGCACCCCATGCACATAGATGTACCGTGCACACACACACCCCGTGCACACGGATGCCCCATGCACACACACCCTGTGCACATAGATGTACCGTGCACACACGCACCCCGTGCACATAGATGTACCGTGCACACACACACCCCGTGCACACGGATGCACCATGCACACACACCCTGTGCACATAGATGTACCGTGCACACACGCACCCCGTGCACATGGATGCACCGTGCACACCCACACCCCGTGCACACAGATGCACCGTGCACACACACACCCCATGCACATGGATGCACCGTGCACACACACACCCCCCATGCACACGGATGCACCGTGCACACACACACCCCATGCACACGGATGCACCGTGCACACACACAGGCTGCGAGCTCCTTTGGTGGCAGCCAGCAAGGGAGAGGCCAGAAAACCCCCGAGCGCGGATGGTGGCCGTGATGTTCAGCTTCTACAGGTGGAGCAAACCCCCTCGTCAGCCAGCTGCAGATCTCCACCTGAGCTCCAGATCTCCCGCAGGGCGCCCTTGCAGCAGAGCAGGGCAGGCGCTGGACTCCAAGCTGCCTCGGGTGCTGACAGCGGCCTTGACCTTGCCGAGCTGGGAGCGAAGAGCTGGAGCCGAAGGGCTGCAGGGGAGGGGGCGCAGCAGCCGGGCAGGTTGCCCCAGAGCCATCGGCTGCCTGGCACGTGCCATGCATCGCACGGCCCAGCCTGCCCCTCCTCGTCCCCTGCCACGCTGCCCGCGTGCACGGCGAGCCCACCGCCAGCCAGACCTGCGCCGGCCATCCGAGCCCCCC
>NW_009258491.1:254510-262228 GCF_000687185.1 Egretta garzetta | reverse complement strand
GTACCTCCACCCCCCCCCCCCCTTTTTTTGGAGACTCATTACTATATTGTGGATATTCTCCACTAAAGGGCATCTCTTTGAATGCATTTGCTTTTTTATTAATGTGTGCTAAGACAAGTCAAGCCTGATTATCATGAAGACAATTGCTGAATTCCCTCCTGGAGAAATCTCATCTAGACTGTGTAGGCGTTTTAATTTCAGAGACCCATTAATTGGCACAATTGCTTAAGCAGCTGCTTTCCGTGTCATTTTAGGACCACTTTATGAAAAACAGAGCTGGGAAAAAAAAAAAAAAAAAAAAAAAAAAAAAAAAAAGATAAAAAGTATATGACAGGCCGGAGCTTTCTACATGGTAACGTAATTAATGCAGGGAGCTTCCTTTGAGCGGCGAAGCAACAAAAAGCCATCGTGCTCCCAAAATACAGGCGCCTGCTCCGGCTGCGCGTGGGGACTGCTCAGCTCCGGCGTGCCCGCGCTGAGCACCCATGGCCCCTTGGGACACCGGCCGGGAAGGTGCTCAGCACCTTGCTGGTGCCACCACAAACACCTCGCTTCCTGGAATGTAAAAAAAAAATAAGGAAAAAGGGGAAGGAAAAGGCATCGGGCAGGAACCAGCCCAACGCATCTGCGAACCGAGGGCTTGCGAGCAGCCACTCGCCGACGCTGCCGAGGCTGGGGATGCCCAGGGGGGCGGGGGGGGCTCGGGGGTCCCTCCCTGGGGGGGGGTGCTTTGCCCGCACCCCGGGGTGATGGGGAGGGGTCTGGCAGTGGGGGAGAGCACCCTCAGCACGCAGGTGGGGGAAGCGAGGGGTCCAGAGGGCTCCGATGGCCCAGAGCCGACTCCGTGAGCAAACTCGGATGCTCAGAACGATGCTCGCATCGGCCCTCGCGGCAAATCCATCTCCCTTGGCCCCAGGGTCTCTCCCAGCAGCCCCACGGGTGCCCCCGGGGGCTGAGGTGGCACAGGGGTTGGTGGCCGGGCAGCGGGGGGGTCTCGAGCTGGGGGACATCCCTCAGGGATCTTGGCCTCCCTCGGGGTCCCTGTCCCCGGGTGCCATCCCGCGCGCGCCCCACGCAATCGCCGGCGTCACAGCCAGCACACGCACGCTTTCCACGGCAGAGCCGAGCTCCCAGAATTAGGTTAATTATTGAATTAATAAAGAACAAATCCTTCACTCCGGGAGAAGTGGCCAGGCAGAGTTCTGTGCTAGTCCTTGCTACAGGCAAACATATACATTCCCATTTATTAATAAATAAAGCCATATCAATGCCCTAAATTATCAGCGGAATATATTTGCTAACCCAAAGCAATAGTAGGAACAATTACTTATTAATAAAGCAATAGCTAAATCTAATTACATCCCCATCAGATCCTGCAAGTAATAAAACCACAGTTGCCTTCCAGAGCCGAGGGACCTCCTGACCTCAAATCAAAGTTTAAACCATCCATCAGCTTCCAATACATTCACAGCACATCCAGCAATTACCATCACCTCCGCTCGGCTCCCCGGCAGGGGCAGGGGTCACCCCATGCACTGCATGGCTGTAAGCTAGAACAGAGCCTCAGAAATCTCATTATCCTGTTAACCATACATTTATCTGACAAGATAAAAGAGACTAGGTGACCAAGCTATCATTAAAGATTAATAGAAAGTATAAAAAATTCAGCTGCAACCAGCATTACTGTTTAGTGCCTGTGATAGGCCTGACAGGATTATTAATCAGGCAGCCAAAAAGATTTAGGTCTTTGCTCTTGGTTTTTCGTTTTAAGTCTTTAGTGGGTCCCGTCCCCCCCCCCCCTCCCCGCCAGAGGCCAGGCAGGACGATGGCTAATTGGTTCTGCGGGGTTCGGACGCTAACGACTCAGACCAATTATAAAATCGCCGGGCGCTGAGGTGACAACAACGCGAGGAACCTGCTGCAGCCGGGACGCTCCAGCCAGGGCTGGGGCTGTGGATGGCGGCGGCTCCTCTCCCCACGCCGGGCTATTAATAAATTGTACAGATCAATGCCTGGATTAATTTTAATAGAGGGCTACAAGGCTCACGCCAGTCCCAGGGTGATTTTCCCCTCATTCTTAATTCCATTTAAGTTTAACATGAAAGGTTCCCAGGTAACACCTACACAGGAAGAAACGAGATTTCCCTGGTTTTAAGTCTTAAGTATTCTTTTTATTCTGCTCCGCTTTTTCCCTTTTGATCATAAATCAATGTCCTTCCGCCGCTTTCCCGGGAAGCCGGGCTCGCAGGCAGCCTGCGCGGCGCTGCCCTCCGTTTCTCCACCTGCAAGGAAGAAAAACCAATAAATTAGGGCAGGCGCTTTCTAAAACACTGTGGGGCTCGGGGGAGCCCAGGCGGCTTGGGGGGGCCCGAGCCCCCCGCGGCCCCACTGCCAGCAGCACCAGGGGCTCTCCGCATCCCTCCCCTGCCAGCCTTGCTTTTCCTCCAAATGCACGTTTTAAAATAAGAAATACTACAGAAAACCTTATCAGCCTCTGCTGGTGCATCTCCAGAAACCATTCGCCACCTTTTATAAGCAACTTTTATTTTCTCGCAAGAAAATATTCCAGCGTGAGCTCGGCACGGCTCAGGCCAGTGAAGGGCATCCATCCTTTCCCACAGAAATGGAACGGAACGGTGAAATATTCTGCAAAGAGCAGCTTCCCACGAGGATCATGTGCCTTAAAAACAACCAAAAATACATTTTTTCCTTGAAAAAACTGCAAGCCACCCCGCGGAGGCCCTGGCTGGGGCACGGAGCACCCCTCTCAGCGCATGGCTCCTCTTCTCTGCTCCCCCGAGCTGCTCGGCGCCCCAGGAAAAGGTGCCAGCACGAGGCAAATGCAGCAGGTAAAGAGAGAGGTGTCTGCACCGCCCAGAGCCCGGCTGGGAAAGCCACCCGCACAACCAGGCGGGTTTACAGCCCCAGGACCACAGGTCATCCTTCCCGAGGAGCACTATCTGCTGCAAAATCACTTTTAAAAGCGGTGTCGTCGTCTCCCGAATTACCGTGCTTTCAATCGATTCAGTCCGTTGTTTGAGATCCTGCAGTTGGGCAATTGATCATCAGGCATAACTGAAATCATGCAAAGAACAAACTGGTCCCGTGGAGCCGCTCAGGGAGCTGTGCGGCCGGGGAGCGGGGGTGGGCCCCCGCCCCGAGCCCCCGCTGCAGCACCAGAGCAGGCTCCCGCTTTTCCAGCCATGCAGAAGCTGCAAACCTTCTCCCAAGCCCTTAAAACACTGGGAAGGGAGCGAGCTTTCCGCTCCTGGCCATCCGGCTTCCGGCCTGCAAAGCTGCCGGTGATGCTCCCCACTGACTGGTGTTTTAGCAAAAAAACCGCCCGTGCTCCCGCGTCCTCCAGAAAAAGTGAAGGAAAGCCCTGGCCAGGGGAAAGCCGGGTGTTGCACGCAAAGCCCCCCCACCAGCTCCCTCCTGTCTCCCAGGGTGGGTGCCCATCGGGGGCTGTCCCGGGTCAGCGATCCGGCGGAGCACAGCACGGAGAAGAGAAGCTGGGACGCGTACCAGGAGCCGTACCCCATGTCCAACACCGGTTCTTGCTACCAAAAGAAGCGCCGCGGTCAAAGAGGCTCCTGGCCTGACCCACAGCGCTGGGCAAAACTGCGCACGGGGACAAAACTGATCCAGGGGAAAGCCAAGCAGCGCACCCTGCAACGCCGCAGCAACGTGAACCGCCACGTGTCTCGGCTTGCGTGGTTTGAAATAAATTTAATAGATGCTTCAACACTTTGCTGCTGCTATTCTGGGGACGGCGCTCGGAGTGGATGCTCCAGCTGCGAATTGACAGATCGGGCTTGTGATCCAAGAGACACGAGCGTTGTCACCACCGTGGCTTTCTCTTGCTTCTCTGCGGCAGGGCGACTGTCACCGTGCCATCGCGCCCGCAGCGTCCCCCCTGAGTGCCCCTGCCCTGGCGCTGGCCCCACTCCCAGCTCCCCACCACGGATGCTGGGGGGCTTCTCACCCCCCTCCCGGGCAGGACCGATCTCCGCCGGCTGCCGGAGCAAAAGCCTGGTGGGACTGTTGGTGTAGGGCAGAAAACCTTCATCCCCTGCCAGCGACCTCCCCTGGCTGCCGCCGCCGGCGCTGGAGCACGGCTCCTTTGAGGAGCCCTGGTCGCACGCCCGCGCCAGAGCATGCGGGGGACGGGGCGGGGAGATTTTCGGGAGCTTTCCGACAGAACGGCTCCTGCAAACTTGACGCCGCTTCCTGCCTGGCAAGAACAGGCCATGCAGGCAAACAGGGAAGAGGGCTTTGGTTTGCATAAGCTTTTGCAATCAAAAGCCGAAGATGGTGGCGTCGCCCTTTGAGCCAGGATGCTAAAAAGCCTCTGGTTTTGCATCCGTCCAGGAACTGCTGTGTAGTTGCTGCTGAAACCAAAATAAATCAATTCCAGTTCTGCAGGACGAGTACGGGAAGCACGAGCTGGTTAATCCCCATCTACAGGAAGGTGGAACTTGGCTTCACGGCGCCTTTGAAGCTTGCAAGAGCGAGATGAAAGAGAAATGCTAAAGCTTTGCAAAAGTGAGCAAAAGGGGGACGGCGGGGAAGGCGGCCATGCGGCCGAGCCGGCACTTTGCCAGTGTCGTGGTAGGGAGATCTCACATCTTCTGTGCCTCCGACCAGCCTGAAATGCAAGGGGAACCTCTGGCATGGGACACGTCCCCTGTGCTTCAGAGAGCAAAGACCAGGAGTTTCTCCTGAACTTGAGGCCGCGCATCGATGCCATCAGGTTTGCTCGACAGTTTGGGGCAAAAAATGGTGAGTTTTGAAGCACCATTAGAGGTTTGCAACCTAGCGTGCAGCCAGGCAGGCCTTACACCAGCCTGAAGGGCTCGGCAGAGGGACTTCAGCTCACAGAAGAAGAAAAGCAAATCCAGATTGATAGAAAGTTCAATTCGTCTCAGAGGGGTCCAAACCACAAGGAAACAGATCTAAATTTCAACCGTTCCCCGGGGTTTTGTGGTATCCCTACCCAGAGGGCTGGGCAGACCCATTACACAGATGAAAACCAGGTGGGCTTGGGCTTGGGCTTGCTTGGGCTACAGTCTCAAAGCTTGTGGGTTTTCAGACAGAGGGTTTCATTCTGGGGGCATCTAATTCTAAGTAAATACACCTGACTGCTGCTTAAAATATTCCACCGCATCCCATGGAGCCGGCTTCGCCATTTATCCGGGGGTGGATGGGTGGGGGAGTTTGGGCCTGCCGTTAACACATCAACGTTTACCATATGACCCTCCCCGGCCTCACCGCGGCGTTCTGTAGCTGCTGCCGCTCTCCTTGGAGGCTCAGGGCATCTGGCAGAAGCTCTTGGTATGGCAGAGACTGGCAACATTGGAAGGAAAATCCATTCCTTTTCTGGGGAGGAAATGTCTGAACTGGATAGAAGATAAGGCTGGATTAATTATTTACCCATGTTAGCCCATGGAAAGCTTCCCTGGGAGCCCACCAAGACCAGCGGGCTCCCATCTTTTATCTTGTTTAGCAGGCTAAGATGGAAGAAGAGGATGGAGGAGGGGGAAGAGCTTAATGACGGTGTCTGTTGATCATCAAGGCGAGAAAAATGAATTGCTTCCCTGAACCTGAAAAATATCAAACTGCATAAATAAATCCATTTAAATTATTAATAAACGAATTTACATTTGGAGCCTGAGCGTGAGAATTAATTTCATTTCTTATGCTAAACTGGCCAGTGCGGCTGATGACTCAAGAGTTGAAAGACGCAGAAATGAAGGAAAAACGAAGGGAGGGTGGGTTTGTAAGGAAAAAGATGTGGGGTGGAAATTTCGGCCCTAAACAAAGGCAGCTTCCAGCAGCTGGAAAGCAAAAGCAAGAGGAACAAAAAGGGTCTGTGGGTTGGAAGGTGTTTCAGGAGCGATGGTCCCTCTCCATCTCCGATGCCGGTGCACGCCCGGTGCGTCTGCCAGCATCCCCGGCGGTGGCAGCTCCTCGGATGGCTGGGCCAGGACGTTCAGTCACGGCTAATGCGTGCTCACAATTATCAAAAATCAACTCTAAGCAAAGCCTCAGGTTGCAACACCCTTCCCAGAACATGCCAGCCGTCCCCTCCACCCCAGAGCTGCTGGTCCCCCTGCGCCAAAGGGCCCCCGGCCGTGTCCGGCACGCTCGCCCATCAAAGGCACTCGTGTGTAACGCCGGCATGTCAGCTGCCTGCTCCCAGGGAAATTAATTAGAAAGTGCTAATTTTAGGTAAAATATTGAACTCCGGCGGAGGCAGGGCTGAACTCCTCGCTACTTTCTGCGAGGGCTTGCACCAGAAACGATGCCCTGAAGCCTTGGTGGCTGCCTCGGGGGGAAATGTTGGGCAGAAACATGGGGGGTTTGGTGTGCTTCCCCATCATCCCAGTGCCCGTCGGAGCGATGGGGCTGGGGTGGTGGTGGTTTTGCAGCGCCAGGGCCAGGGCTTAGCCCCCACAGCTCCTGGGCACGGGAACCCCATCAGCCCCTTCCTCCGTGCCGCAGCCCCCAGGCAGCCGAAGGCCCTGGAAATGCACACCCACCCACACCCCTTGCCATCTTCCCTTTTCCAGACTAAACCCCCTCATTTCTTCCCTCATGTTCCCCAGACCCCGCTCGCTCTACTGGACCAGCTCCAAGCATCCCCCCTTGGAAGCAGGACCTGGAGATGGAGCAGGACCTGAGCGGGTGCCGGTACCCCCCATCCCTCTGCCGCACACCGTCCCCGTGCCGGCAGGGGACACGGGGACACGGGCAGCGTGCCCACGGCCGCAGGCTCTGCTGCCTTCCAGCAGCACGGCTGCAAACACCCACCCCAGAGAGCGCAGCCCGTGGTGGTGTTGTCCATCCCCTGCTGCTGGGAGCCGGCGTTAGTGATAGAGCTCCTGGAAAACCCTTCTTCCAAACCAATCTTCTCCTCAGCTGCCCTTCCACTGGAGCCTGGCTGCGGTCTCTTCGCCGGGATGCATTGTTATTTCATGTGACAAGACATTCCAGAACACGAAATAAAATAAAACTAGACATTTGGAGGGGCTTTTGTGTTGCTTTTTCACAGCCCCCCCCCCCAGTTTGACTCATGCGAACACACTTGTCGAGTTGATTTGCTCGCGCTGCCTCCTAAGCGTGTCCTTGCACCGGAGACACTGCTCTTTTAAATTCAGCTTCTCAAAATTAGAAGAAAAAACTTGGCAAAGCAACAATAGGGGGGAAAAAAAAATATGAATAATCTCAGAACAGAAGTTGCATTATGTGATGTGGTTGCCATGTGGTTAAGCCTGAGAGAGGATCATGCAAGCGCATTGTGGGAAAAACGATAACAGGCGAAGCCATCCAGAGAAACGCCGAGGGTTTTGTAATAAGAGGTTATAATGCAAACCCAGCAATACCGTGCCGCGGCCCGACGCCAAGTGAGCCGTGAGAATCCACAATAGCTGGCTGGGTGAGCCGGGATGGGGCGAGGGGGCTGCTCGTCCCCCCTGCGTTGGGCAGACCGAATGCGGGTGCTCTCGGCCATGCGGCTTGGCGATGCGGGGATTTAGGGTGGGGGATGCCCCGCTGCTGGCAGTGCTGGCTTTGGGTACCAGCCCCAAACCTCACCGGGGGAAAAACCATCACACAAAGTCTTAAAGTACGAGACAGACCCATGGCAAAACCCGGAGCCGTCGGAGCCGTCGATGGCTCCAGCAGCACCGAGGCAGCAGCCCGCCGAGCCCCCACAC
>NW_009258491.1:253246-254414 GCF_000687185.1 Egretta garzetta | reverse complement strand
CATCAGCAAACAGGTTTCCCTTCCAGAGGTCACCCGCCGGAGCCACGGATGCACCTGATGTTTCACGCACAAAACAGCGGCGATCAGCAAAAGCTGCTGACACCCACCCCACGCCCCAGCCGCCTCCCTTCCCGGGGCTGGCCCTGTACAAGAAGATTCACGACCCCCAGAAAGCTGCTGGGCATCACGGGTTCCTAGCCAGGCTCCGGGAGTGGCCTCCACAGCATCACCTCTGGGGGACTGGCTGCAGAGAAAAGCCAGATTTCAGATGAATTTGGGTTCAGGTGGTTTGGGGGAAGTACTTATGAACTATAAAAAAACCCCATATTTTGTTCCCCACGCCGTACACGCTGCTCTGGGGAACCGTTATCGGGGCAAACCCGACCCGTCCTCCTCTCACTTGCGTTGTCTTGGTATGAACGTGTGTGAGTGGGAGGAAAGTCAGTGCAGTCAGCCGAGCTACGGGAAATTTAGAGCGCATGGGGAAATACAGGCATTAAAAAAAAAAAAAAAAAAAAAAAGGGTAAATTCTGTGAAATTATATCAGCAATGTGAATTTTGCTCTTTTATTGCAACAGCATCACACAGCTCGCTTTCAGCCCGGACGGTGCAACGCTGGCCGGCGCCGCGCAGCGCGGAAGGGGCCCTTCGGGGCGGCAAAGTCCCCACCGGCGCTGTGATTGGCGTGGGCGACTCCCCCCGCGGCTCTCTCCCCGAGGCAGGGGAGGTTTTGGGGTCCCCACTCCCAGCTAAGCTCAGCGGCCGGGGTGCAGCTCTGGGGTGCTGTGGGCAGGGGGGTGCTGCCGTCCCCCCCGCCGTGCCAGCCAGGGGCTGAGCAGCACCCTCCGAAATCTGGAAGGCGAGGACTCGGCGGTAAATTAAGCACGCTGTGAAGAATTGGCAAAGCAGCCCGCGCGCTGGCGCCTTGCTTTGTCTCGGAGTAATTTAGCGGGCTTTAATGAGAATTCGTTCACATTATATTGTGAATAGCTGCCTTTATGGGAGACAAGAGGTGATGAACTAGTCGGAGCGGAGACGACTGGCACGGATGCCACCATGCATCACCGCTCCCCGCTCCCCCGCGTGCCAGGGCTGCCGCAGGAGCACCTCCGGGCTGGCGGTGAGCAGGGATGGAGCGGGGGGGGGGGGAGGAGCGGGCTCGGCGTCC
>NW_009258491.1:247140-253215 GCF_000687185.1 Egretta garzetta | reverse complement strand
CCCCCCCCAGTGACCCCGGCACCGCCACGATGCTCTGGGGGCGCGGGGCCAGGCAGGCTCCCCACGGACCAGCCCTGGGACCCCCCATTGCAGGGACGCCCCCGGGACCCCCCATTGCAGGGACAAGCTCGTAGCAGCGAGAAGGCTGGAAAGCGCCGCTGCCGCCGGAGCCGCGGGGTGCTGGGGTGGGGGACGCCGGTGGCACCGTGCCCTCTGCTCTCTGTCAGGGGACAACAGAGCCCCGGGACGGCTTTGCTTCAAGAGTGACCAAATTCATACAATTAGAGACTGATGCGAGGCGTCGGGATTCAAAACCCTAATTTGGCCTGATTAAAGCTTAATGGTTCCAGCTTAATGATTAAAGAAATGCCCCAATTTCCTCGTTCCAAGGAGCCCTTGCTGCCAAAACTCAGGTGGAGCGGCCACGCATGGGGCTGCAGCTTGTAGAGACAACATGGAAAAAAATCAGGATTTCAATGGCTTGGGCACAGAGGGAAGGATTCATGCAAACAGATGAGCCAGTTAGCTGACGAAAGGGAGAAATTAAAGGGGTTTAATGAGGATTTCAGGATGAGTAACAACCTGGCGGGCTCTCAAGCAGAAGCCAATTGCTGTGTGCGGTAATTTGGAGGGCAGCAGAGCCCAAGCTGGGGAGGGTGGGCTGCAGCCCCCGCTCTGCCCATCGCCCCCGTGGCGGGGCTCGGGGCGGCCACCTGAGGGGCCACGGGGCTCAGGGACGTGCTCCGGCTCTTGCCAAAAATCGCTTTGGCGTCACGGCGAGGCAGCCTCCCCGGAGAAGCACAGGCAGAAAATAAAACTACCCATCTGTGCTCGAGCTCTGGACCCCATTAAATCGGCGACCGGCGGGGGGAGAGGGGGCGGCCTCAATTCACACAAGGTGCTCTCTTCATGAAAGCATCTTTTGATTATGTTATTGCAGCTATCAAAATATTGCGGAGTTCAGAGCATTCCGCAGGGATCCCCGAGCTCTTCAAAGACCAGAGGACCACGGCTGGGGAAAAAGAAGCCTTTAATTATGTCAGCTTCCATGCTTGTTTCTGCCGCGGAGTTCCTTAAAAAAAAAAAAATTGGTTTTAATGAGAAGAAACACATATGGCTTCATTGTTCAAACACGCAAAAATAAAGCCGATTTTTTTTCCTTTTCTTTTTTTTAATAGATGTGCAAGTTTCTTTTAGGCCCTTCGGTATCATCCGGGGCTGCACCCCGAGGGGCTCTGGAGCACAGAAACCGCGCGCTGTGTAAATCAAAGCCCGGCTGCAGAGCCGCCCTCCCATCTCCATTCCAGGCTTTTCCTCTAAATCCCAGCCCGGCCCCAGCCGACGCTCTCGCCATTCCCCATCGCTTTCACATCCCTCGACAGCGTTTCCCTCCTCCCCAGCTACTTCAAACTACGCAAGACCCCGCGGCGGGATGATAGGATTTCAGGGGAGAGATCGCCACAAACCCGATAATTTTGTTGAGATGCTCATTTGGTTTGAAATGTAAAGGTTCCTTTTTGTCCCCAAACACAGACAGCAGGGCCGGGTGTTGCACACCAGCAAGCCTGGGGCAGCCCTACATTTTAAAGAACGTATTGAGGGTCTAATAAATGAGCCTAGCTAGCAAATTTAATAAATGGGCTAGCGTGCAGTGCAGCCTGCTGAATGCAGCATCTCTGTCCGAGCTGCAACGCTCGTGGGAGCTCTGAGCACTCATGCAGGGTGTTTTGCTCAAGAGCTCACCGGGAACAACTGCAAATAATCACCAAGAAGGGTGTGAGCCTCATTTAAGGGACTGTGTACTAAAAATGATGAAGCAGAGTTAAAAATAAGGAAAAAAAAATCATAATTATTAACCCCAGTCAGACTGATGAGCTTTGACACAGCGCTTTCCACCCTTCCCCACCACCCTCCCTGCTCCCAGTGTTTTGTGGGACGCGCAGGCTGGATTCCCGGGGGGCTGCTGAGGAGCGAGGGTGTTTCCGTAACTGCCCAAGGCTGAGCGATAAATCACAGCCAGAGCTGGGGATATACATGGGACGTCCCGAGGTACGTGTTGGTGTTGGCCTCTGCTCCCAGGTAGCAGCTCCTCCATCCCCAATTCCCCATCCCCAATTCCTCCATCCCCTGGCCTCAAGTTCTGCCAGGGCAGGGTGAGGTTGGCCATGGGGAACAATTCCTTCCCCTTGGGGCTGTCAGGCACTGGAAGGGGCTGCCCAGGGAAGGGGTCGAGTCCCCAGCCCTGGGGGGATTTAACAGCCGGGCAGAGGCGGTGCTGAGGGCCAGGGTTTGGGGATGGGATGGCAGGGGTAGGGGGGCGGTTGGGCTTGATGGCCTTAAAGGGCTTTACCAACCCAAACAATTCTATGATTCTACAATTCAACGTCCCCATGTCCGTCCCATACCCAGCCCCCAGCCCACCCATCCGTGAAGCAGCAAATCTGTGAAGCCCCCCCAAGGCAGGAGCGGGTGACACGAGCCCTCGCTGCCACCGCGCTAACGAGCTGCCACCGGCCGCAGCGCTGCCTTTCAAACCCACGCCGTGGGTGAAGAGCAGTGCCGGGGGGGTGGGAGGAACAGGCTGTCCTGATTTTCTCCCCCAGCAGTTTTAAACCCGCCGACGCGCTGCTTGGCCCCACATCCCGGAGCGAGGGCTGCCCCGCACCTCCCAGGAGGGCGCAGGGGGATTTTGGGCAACCCCCGAGCAGAAGCAACTGCTGCTGTGGGGCAATGAGCGCTGGGAGCAGCCGGAGGCGTGTGGCGTAAGGAAAAGCAGCCCCGGAGTTCAACGCACCAGCTCTGAGCACGCCAAACCTCTGCCCAACCTTTCGTGGAAGGGACAGCAGCAGCCTGTGTGCTAAAGGAATAACTTTGATGTAAGGTGCATCCCCCCGGTTCACCCCGCGCCAGGTGTGGGGAGGCTGGGGTGGCAGGGGATGCACCCCCTTACCCCTCCGCGTGGGGCTGAGCCCCCCCACACCGGCACCGCAGCCGCAGAAGCTGCATCCTGATCCGCACCCCCCTCCCCAGGGCGAGAGCCCTCGCCCAGCCCGCGGGGGGCTCCTTTTCCAACCCATAAGACAGCAACAGGCAGAAAACTTATTTGGGATGGAAAAAGCAAAACCACAAACCTAAACAAACCAAGAAACCACCAAGAAAAGTCACTGGCTGTAAACAAAAGATTTTCTGGGAATGTTCCCCCACCCTTCCTCCCTCGGAGCTACGAAGCAGAGTGGGGTTTTTTCACCCTTTTCCTGCGACTCAGGATCCCCGGGCAGAGTCTGAATGTCACAGGGGATCACACTCGCTACCGAAATGCTTCACCCGTATGAACGTTCGCATTTCAAAAAAAAAAAAAAAAATGTTTCCCAGACAGCACTAAACCTACCTGCACCCCTGAGTTCTAGGCTTCCCCCGTCCCACACCATCAGAAAGCCCCCCTGAACCCCACCACTTTCCAGGCTAAACGCGACCGTGCAGTTTTTCGGAGCTGTGATGGGTGTGCGAACGGGCAGCGGTTTGCGGACGATTCCTTCCGCAGCACTTGGCAGCAACACCCCCCCCTGCCCCGGCAACCTGCCTGCCCCTGGCGTGGTCCTTCCCAAGAGCCGGTGGGCTATCAAGTCGAGAAAAAGAAAAACCTCCCTTAAAGTGACTCCTCGTGGTAGAAGGACTTAAAAAGAGCAACTTTTTGAAGGTTGTAGCTGCAGCATTGGCATTTTAGCTGCCAATTTCTTTACACTCCTTGCTTTACGTGCCAATAGGGGAGAACACCTTCAACGTGCAGCAGCTGCCTTCCCCGGGCAGCAGGACACCGGCACCGTAATGCGCGAATTAAAGCTCTGGCAATAACGAGCAGCGGAGATGGGAGACGTAGCCGCTGAGGCCAAAATAAAAAAAGGCACATTTAAAACCACCATAAAGACATAATTTTGCTGTGTTTTCTCCTGCAGATAATAAGCCAGGAGAGCAGCAGCTTGGGCACAGAGAGCGGAGCTGGGTCCAAAATGGGTAGAGCCAAGTGCATGGTTGATAAAGTTTAGTTAGTGAAGAGCTCAGGCTTAGCACGTGCCCCATCCTGCTCCGGGGATGGAGCTGAGCCCTCGCTGCCTGGGGCTGGCACCGCCGGGGTGGAGGGCACCTCTCCATGTGCTGCCCCAGCACCGCAGTCCTGGGCTCACCCCAGGCTGGGGACAGCCAGGCACTTTGTCCCATCCTCCAAGCCAGAGAAGCACGCCTCTTGCTGAACCCCAGAGCTGGGACACCTCGCGGGTCAGGAGATGTTTCCCCTTGGGCTTTTGGGCATCCACCGCGCCTCCGGAGCGTGCTTCCCCCAGGAGCAGGCCAGAGCCGACACCTGCAATGATTCAGGGGCTGGAGCATCCAAAATAAAAGGCCAGTTATAAATCCAGCTCACCTATGAGCCAAGGCCAGGGCAGACCATGGCTCGCAGAGAGATTTAATGCCAACAGCGTGGCTGCAGCCCCAATGCCTGGAGAAGGCAGAACTGAGCTCGCAGCCCGCGCACACTCCCCAGCTGGGGACAAAGAGGTACTTCCATGGAGCCTGGAGGCTGCAGGGATGCTGGAGCAGCCTGTGTGGATGCAGGAGCAGGCTGCAGGGATGCGGGAGCAGCCCACAGGGATGCAGGAGCAGCCCACAGGGATGCTGGAGAAGCCTGCATGGATGCTGGAGCAGCCCACAGGGATACGGGAGCAGCCTGCAGGGATACGGGAGCAGCCCCCACGTGCTTACTGCAGGGCCCTTTTGTTTTAGGAAAGAGCCGCTTCAAAGCTGCCAGAGTTTTGGGTTACGCACTGCAAAGCACTTAACAACTCCCGCACAAGAAAAAAAGCTCAAATCAACCTTGTGGCAAGAGCAAACGTGGCATTGGGGCCCCCCCGTGCCCCGCGTGCCCAGGAGATGCTCCCACGAGAGCGTGGGGCGGTCCAGGGGTGCAGCAGAGGGTCCCGCAGGGCCAGGAGGGGGGGTAGCACCGTGGGACCCAACCCAAACTCCAGCAAGGGGCGTGCGGTGCCGCGTCCTGTTGCTGCCTCTGCAATACGCAGGCAGCGTTCCGGCTACAAACGTCGCGTTTTGATTTCATCGGGCAGGAATGTTGTGAACTTCGGTTTAAAGAACGATTTATTTCTTGCAATTTCTTCTCCTGGTAGAAGCGGCTCGGTTTTCCAAGACTTGATTTTTTCCAAAACAAAATAAGACGTTAACCATTGAGACGAAGTCACCCGCTGCTGCATTCGTTTCCCTATTGCGGCAGTTCAGAACTTAGAGCAAAAATGGAAAGGGGCACCTTTAAAACTTTAATACCATTTAAATGTTCCAGTCTCACTACTGCACCAGATCGTTCGGTAAAGTAGCTAATTAAAAAATGGCTGCTGTGATGACAGACTAGATTAATAGTTTTTGAAGAGCAGCCAGTGCACCAACTGCTCCTGTAGCCATGATGAAAGCTAATAATGTAGAAAATTCTGCCAATTCTTTTAATTCATGAATATTTAAGCCTGTGAAAAATCTGTCAGATTATAGCACTTTTCTGGTGATTTTCTGCTTAAGTACATTTATGGGCAAACGCCAGGCGCCCGAGAAACTTCAGTGGAATGCGGAGACTTTTTATTGTTTGCATCACCAGAGCCCTTTTCCCTCTCCTCCGGCTGTTTAACCCCTGCCAAGGCTGCAGGAGCCCGGGCGCTGGCTGCTCCGGGCTAGGGGGGGGGCATCCAGCCGCCCCGGGGCGATGCTGTGCCCCGGCTGCACCCCCCTCTCCCCAGCTCCCCACGGGAGATGCTCCACCCCGGGAGCGAGGTGAAGCTCTTGGGCTATGCACCAGGATGGGAAGAAACCCAGGGATGATTCTCGTTGAGGGATGCCTCTTTGCCGCAAAAAGAAAAAAAAAAAATAACATTTCTTTTTACAGGAGCACAAGTGCCCTGGTGTCCCCCCCGGGCAGGCTCTCCTGAGGAGCCGTGGGCCTTTGTGCTCTCCCCATTAGCCCCGTGTAATTAGACAAAACCGGGGCTGGCAGCGGGAGCGGCGAGCGCGGGCACGGCGGGTCCC
>NW_009258491.1:246179-246902 GCF_000687185.1 Egretta garzetta | reverse complement strand
CGGCTGGGGCTGGAGCAGAATGAAGCAAAGCAGCCAGGGAGAGCGATGGGCCCTTCTCCCCCTCTCCTTCCCCATCAGGAAAGTTCCCCTGGGGCGCAAGGGGACACGAGCAGAGCCGCGAGCATTGCG
Organism: Egretta garzetta; assembly: GCF_000687185.1. NCBI lineage: Eukaryota > Metazoa > Chordata > Aves > Pelecaniformes > Ardeidae > Egretta > Egretta garzetta. The sequence continues at coordinate 246,773 of NW_009258491.1, read as the reverse complement.
GCACGCCGGCGGGACATGGCCACGGTTTGCTCCTTCGCTCTCCAGCCGGGATGCTCCCATGGGAGCACGGGCAGCTCCCCCTGCCCACGGGCAGCCCAAGGTGGGGAGGGAGGCAGAAAAAAGCGGTGGAAAAGAAAAAACCGAGAGGTGCTCAGCTGTGCTTACGTGAGATGCTCAGCTGTGCTTATGTGCTGGATGACCTCGTTTCGAATATTTCCGAATGGGAAAACACAGAGCGACTTTGAATCAAAACCGAGGGAACTTCACCAAAATTTGGAACACGTTACCTAAAGCTGAAAACAGAGCTCATCGTCCCAGCCTGGCTGGCGAGAGGAAAGCCCACCACGGCGCGGCACACCGGGAAGGCTCGCGCTTCCAAACCTCGACTCCGCGGTGCTGCCAGATTACGTGAGCCCTTTAAAACGTTCCATAAACATCAGTGTGTAATTAAGTGCTCACAGGATTTGCAGGCTCTTTGCTGCACGGTGGGGAACAGCTCCTCTAACGCTCTCCGAGTGTAGCGGGCCAGCCGAGCCCAAAGGTGCTGGCCCCCAGGGCTACCCGGCCAGCCTGGGCTCTGCCCGCTCCCCCCCC
>NW_009258491.1:241435-245873 GCF_000687185.1 Egretta garzetta | reverse complement strand
CCACGCTGAAAAGGAGCTTTTATGGGCTCGGGGAGGACTTTCGACCTTCACCACGGGCCGGGGTTTCTGCTCGGCCACCACGGGGACGCAGGCATCCGCAGCGGGATGGAGGCGAACCCGGAGTGCGGCAGGAAAGCCAAGACCCCCCCCCCTCTCCCCCTCGCCACAGACCTTCAGCCACTTACAATGTCACTTCAGCTGAGTAATAAGCAATTATGATTTAATTACTCCAATGCTCTTCAGCAGAATTTTCTGAATAATAATAGTCACTTTGCTAATTCATAAATATTTAACACCCAAATCTGCTGCCTCCTGATAGCTTTTTCCAGAGTTTCTATTCTAATACATATTCCACCCCCTTCCCCTCCCCACTGGCCCTCCTCGGGTTTTTTTCCCTTCCTCTGTGCCGGGCACTGATCCAAGTGCTGAGATGACTGTTTCACTTCCCTGCTGTCATCAGTTGTTTTTATCTTATCTGGACTGTGGATGCCAGTCAGCAACCCGCTGCGGTCTTTCCAGTTGAGTCCTGACCTCCGCAATCAGCCTCAAGATGTCCTGTAACAAGCCGATACGGTTACTCAACTTGTCCATCAGCACTTCTGGAGGGGGGGAAAAAAAAAAAATAGAGAGGAAAAAAAAAAAAGAAAAAGAGAAAGAGAAAATCCAAGCAGCAGACAGGGCTGACAGCTCGGGGCGGGGAGCTGCCGGGAGCACACGCGGCTCAGCGCCGGGCAGGATGCGCGGGGAGGCTGGGCTGGGAATTTCACGCTGAATGGGGTTAGTGGTGGTGCTGGTGCTGCGCAAGCCCGGAGGCGTGCGGGGTTGCCATGGGTGGGGACGCCGGCCCCGCTCCAGCACCCTCCGTCAGCAGGGCACGGCCTCCGAGCCGGGGCGAGGGGCACTGCAGGGCAACCCTTAGGGTCTCGGGGGGCTGGAGCAGCAGGAGGATGCTCTGCCGGGGCTGCGGGCGGGCTGGGGGGTCCCTGCTGCTCCCCACCCCGCTCCAGCTGCCTCTGGCCTGGGGGTTACCTCCTCCATCACGGCCCACCGTCAGTCAGATCCCCCTTTTTCCTCCCAACCTGCTGCTTCATCCCCCCCTGGGCTGTGCTTTGCGTGCGGGGGCATCCATGTACAGCTCTGCCTGCCAGGGGAGGGCAGGAAAATTCATCCAGGAGAACAGGAGGGCACGGCTGGTTCCCAACCTGCGAGACGCCAGTCACCCCCGGATCAGGGGGCTGGGACTGGCCCCCCCCCCAGCAAGCAGAGCAGGCAGCTCGGGGTGCTCAGCCCCCGCTCCGGCCAGGTGCTCAGGGGGGACTGGAGAACATCTCACGCTTTGCTGCTCTCAACCAGCAAAGGAGCAACATCCAAAGAGCCACAGGGGTGGCAGGGTTAGGGGAGCGGTTGGGCTTGATGACCCTAAAGGGCTTTTCCAACCCAACGGGTTCTGTGATTCTGTGATTCTGCACAGCCACAAGCACCGCCAGCAGCGCGCTCCCTGCTCGTGACCACCCGTCCTCCGCACCACGCCAGCGCGGTGCGTTTGGTACGTCATTCGTTGGGCATTTCAAACACTCAGAAAAGGGTTCGGGTTTTGTCCTCCAGACTTAGATCTGGGGACTAAAAGGTTTTGTTTTCTGGAGCTATCCCGTCTGGACTCTTGGGCAAATTCAATGCCTGCCCTTCTCCCTTGCCCAGAGCCCCTTTGCAAGACGAGCCCCTTGGAGCGAGCCAACCCCATCCCCGCACCGCGCCGGCACTGGGGAGAGCAGCAGCAGCAGTGGGATGATGGCTCTGACCTGGAAAAGAGCAGGCAGCACGTCTGCAACGATGCTGGGACATGTTCTCCTTCGGGTCGGGCTGCGGCGAGTTGGGTGCCTCGCGGGGCCAGCCCTGAACCTGGCGCTGCAAGGGACCCGCACAGCACCGTTGAACGGGGCCGCTGGCTGCTCATCCGCGGAAAGCAACACCAGGCGCCGTGATTTAGAGCCGGGGCCCATTCCTGCCGTCTCCCACGGCCGCCAGCAGCGCAGCGAGCACGAGAAGCGGAGGGAGCGCTGGCCGATGCTCCCTGCCTGGCCTCGGCTGCTCCGGAGCCCGCCGCTCCATCCAGATCAGCGTCCTTCCTGACAGCCTCGTCCCCTTCCCGACGCTGGCCTCCGGCATCCCGCAGCAGTGATTTCCACAGTTAATTTATCAGTTTAATAACAGCATCGCCAAGCAGGGCGAAGCAAGCCTAGCACTGAGCCAGCCTAACTTTCCTTACGTATCACCCAGGGTAAAAATGTCATGTAAGATTTACTCAGCACGCGTTTTATCAAAGTGCTCGAGCGCTGAAGTAAAAGGGCTTTTAGTTACAGCAGATTGAAGGGGGTGGCACGTGGGGAAGGAGGAGAGAGCGGGTGGATTTTCGCTCTGCCAGAAGCTCTTGTTGCTTTTGCATCAACATCTTTATTTTCAAAGTAGAGGATTTAAGACCTTGTTGTGTATAAACAGCCGAGACCAGAGTAACTCGAACGGTGAGGAAATGTAAAAGGTTACACTGAAAAATGCTATTAGTCTGCATGAAATAAGATTCTTCCTGGAAACATGACACTGAACATTTAAGGGAGGGGGAGGAAGAGCTGTAAAATGGCTATAGAAAAGGGGTTACAAATTAAATATAATAAAAAGAATCCTTTTGAATGAGATCTTAATTTAACCTCAACGTCATGACCATATATTTCAGGAAATTAATCCCTCGGCCTCCAATAAATCCAAAGTATAACACAACCACTTATGGTTCAGCAATGAGCCATTAGCATGGGCTACAGCTCCTGCAAAACCACCGGAGCCATTATTTAGGAATGTGCTGGCTTACCCGGGTCTAACACAGCTCATCAGCCACCAGGGCTGCCGGGCTGCCCGGGGCACGGGCCACCTCGAAGACCTGCACCCTGCTCCTGGGGCTCTGCTGGGCTTTTATCGCTGCCCCATCCCGCCCCTGCTGGGACCCCTGAGCAAGCTCCGTGCTCCTGGTCTGCAGGAATAACCTGGGAGCACCCTCGGGGAGGGGGGGTCAGCCTCGGTCGGTGCCGGACCCCAGGGGAAAGCCCCACGGGGTGGTGGGTGCCATCCTGCCGGCGCCGTGCGGGGCTCCCAGCCTCTGCAGAACCCAGCGTTCGCTCCGGGCTGGGTTTGTGCTGCTTTCAAAACAAAATAATCGAGGGCAGAAGTGCAAGCGCAAACTTCCTCCGGAGCCTTTCCGAGCCCTCTCTGCTCCGCCGCGCGCGCGGGCTGCCAGCTTGGCACCAGGTTCTTCTGCATATGCCCCAAAATGAGAAAAGTAAGTTCTAATGAGTCCAGACTGTAACCTTGCTCTGAGAGCAAACATATGCCACCGCAGCTCCCTTGGCAGCCGCGCTTGGAGCCGGTTGCTGGCGCTTCAGTAAGAGCTCTTCCCATCGAGACACTTGGGGGCTCTCGGTAAGGAACGTGTGGCCCAGGTGAAGAGCACTGAAGCTTTGCAAGCTTCAAAGGACCTGCTGGCAGAGCCTGCTGCGTCCCTGCTTCGTGGCAGAAGCAGCCGGGTTCCTCCCAGGGAAACGTCCCTGCGAAGCCTTCGGGATATTGCAGAGCAAGTGGCGATTTGGGTGGCAAAAGTCATCGTTGCAAACACCAGCCCCCCCCCGCGCACATGGATGGGGTTATACAACCAAGGGAGCACGTGGATGCAGAGAGCTGCAAAGCCCCCGCATGGTGCTGAATGGGGGGGGCAAGGGGCAATGGGCACACCCTGAAGCAGAAGAGGTTCCAGTTGAACGGGAGGAAGAAGTTCTTGAGTTTGAGGGTGCCCAAGCCCTGGGCCCGGCTGCCCGGGGGCTGTGGAGTCTCCTTCTCTGGAGATCTTCAACCCCCGCCTGGCCGCTGTCCTGTGCCCCCTGCTCTGGGTGAGCCTGCTTGGGCAGGGGGGTGGCACTGGGTGAGCTCCCGAGGGCCCTGCCAGCCCCGGCCAGTCTGGGAGTTTGTGTGATTCTGTGAACCTTGCAAGCCCGCAGCCCCCCTCCGTAACTTTTCTCCCCAGACAGGAGAAAGCAGCAGAAACAGGAATGCATCCACCCTGATGGGCAGCCCCGTGCAGAGCCGGCCCCGAGCCCTTCAAGCTGGAAAATGCCCCTTTGATAAAAGAAAAAAAGAAGTTTCCTATCTGAAAGCTTTTTTGTCAACAGCATAAGTTTAGGGCAAAATCCTCACAAGAAGTCCAAAAGCATCCCTGGAAGTGTTGTCCCATTAAAAAAAAAAAAAAGGCAAAAGCACAACTGTTGATGGGGAATCACAAACAGACGGGCGCCATCTTCCACCGTCCCCTCCCGGCGCCCCAGCAAAGCCCTTCCACGAGGTGCAGCCCACCTCGGGGCTGGCTGACCCACCGTGGGGCCAGCGGGAGCCAGGCGGGCCC
>NW_009258491.1:240875-241398 GCF_000687185.1 Egretta garzetta | reverse complement strand
TCGTGGCCAGGCGAGGGGTTTCCCACCTGCTAAAGTCGCCTGCAGTTGGAGAAGGCGCGAGGTGGGAACGAGGGGTGCTCTGCTTTCTCATCAGCCGCCCAAGTTCTCATTTAGCGCGCAGCCCTGCTCCCAAGCCGCTCGCGTGGTTCTCGCTGAAGCGGATGCTGCGGTTTGCTCGCCTGAAATAAATTGCGCAACAAACTCAGCCCGGCATCGAGAAGCGTTAGCTGAGGCAAAGCAGCTCCAGTGGTGCTGGTCCTGGCCGTCCCGCTGGGAGGCTTGCGATTGATGGAGTTACAGGAGATGAAATATTCAGTAGGATTAAGAATTTGGAGGAGGTGGAAATCAAAGTGGAAAAGAAAACAAGTAAAAACAGCTTAATCTAGCCTTCTAGCACTAATTGTCATTGGGATTCAGGCTAAAACAAACACAGCAAAACAAGCTGCCAATTTGAAAGGGGAAGGAAGAGGGTGAACGCGATTCCCGTCGCGTTGAAAGGAACCGTTTCACCTCCGCGCCGCCG
>NW_009258491.1:238341-240725 GCF_000687185.1 Egretta garzetta | reverse complement strand
CAGAGCCCACCGTGGCGCTGAGCTGAGGCGAGGCAGATTATCTTACCGCCGAGGCTGAGTTATCCAACACTGCAATTTAAGTTGACAATTACATGGTAACCGCCTTGCACACAAAGAGAGGCTCTGGAAGTATTCCCAGAATACAGAAGTCTGACAGTATCCACCCAATTTGTTGCAACAACAAAGAATACTGGAATATGTCCTTTCATTTGGCAGAGGAGTATTTTATTTTTTTAGGCTAGGTGGAGAAATTTAGCCTGCTATTTAAGGAGCGTGTTGTGCCTTGAGAGTGACAAGCCAAGAGTTTCACTAGAAAGCCAAACTCAAACACAAATTGCATCCTGCCACCCAAGAAACTCGATTGCACTGAGGGAAGAAATTAGCGGGGCCGCATCTGTTCTTAGGGCCTGCGTTTTGCGTCTCGGGAAGATAAAGCCGGGGCCTTTCCGAGCTCCCTCCTTCTCTGCAATATCTCCAGGAAAAACAACCTCTCGGCAAGCATCCTCCTCTCTTTAAACGCTCTCTTCGCGGCAAAGCCGGACCACGCGCGGGTGCCCCCCCCCCCCCCCCCCCCCCCCAGCCGAGGGAACCAGCCCAGTGCACCTTCCCGAGGGGCTCAGCACCTCCCCAGAGCCCCCAGCAGACCAGTTTCCAGATTCCAACTGGGGAGTCAGGAGAGCCACGACGTGGCCATTTGCAACCGTTGAGAAACCACAGCGTCCAGCTTGTGGGGGGAGCCGGGGAGCCAGGGAGCTGGGACTGATGGTGCAGGAGCAACCGTGGGGAGGCAGGAGAAAACGCTCCTTAGCTTTCTCCTGGTTTTCCTGGTGCTTTTATATCAGGATCTTCTATTAAAAAGAGAAAAAAAAAAACCAAACCAGCCCCAAAATTCCAGCAAGGGCGATTTTGTGTGCTCAAAGATAACGTTGGCAGGCTACAAAATAAAGCATTTCAGGAAATCAACCCTGGAAAGTAAACTCAGGGGCTTTTGCACGCTGCGATGCAGACCCAGGGTGGGGGGAGAGATTTTGGGTGCACCCAGGCTCAGCTCCCCGGGATGGGAGCGATGCCCAGGGTCTCCATGTTTTCCCAGCCCCATGACAGCGGCTGAGGGCCAGGACCGGGGTGGTGGCTGGGGAAGGAGGACTCAGGTTTGCTCCAAGGCAAAGGAGGAGGAATAAAGGCTTCATACCCCTGGCACGGACGCCCCAAGGAGGCTCCTCTGCGCTCCCCAGCCCTGGGGCTGGCTGCCTGGAGCAAAGCCGGGGAGCTGGCGGCCGCGGGGCTCAGCCCCGGGGGGCTCGCACGGCACCAAGCCCCTCCGCCTCTCCCAGAGGTCCCCGTCGAAAGGTCAGCAGCACGGGCGTTCCTTGGGGTGGGTTTTTCTTTTTTCTTCTTTTCTTGTGGCCTTGCTTCTGGTGGAAATTAGTCAGCTTTCCAGAGCAGAAACCTCAAAGCCATAGCCACATTTCTGAACGGGCTCCTCGCTGCCACCATTCCACAAACCACTTCCTTCCAGGTTACTGGCAGCCGGTCCCGGCACGCGATTACAGGGCAGGAGCAGGGCTGGTGGCGAGGAGCTGAGCATCCCCGGCCCCAGGGGGCTCGGGCTCAGGGGGGGTTTGCAGGAGGCGGCACGGGGAGGCGCGAGGTTCTGACTCCGCAGGGCGCTGCGGGCAGGCACGCAGAAGCCCCAACCCAAACCCACAGGACTCAGCTCACCAGGAGTTTGGTCACATCAGCCCTGGTCCTGCGCCGGGGTGACCACAGATCCCAATCCGGCTCCCTTAGCAGCCCAGGCAGCACAACCCCCATCCAGGAGGCCTCTTTCTTGGGGGAAATGGGCTTTTATGGCCCTGCAAATCTGCCTGGGCAAGTCTGGAGGAGCTCGGGGAGAGCTGAGCCACTGCGGGTGTCTGACGGCAGCTCTGCCACCTTCCCCTCCATCTTGTGGTACCGGAGATGCTGACCTCCAGCATCTTGGGGCAGGCAGAGCCCAGCGTGCCACACACGCGACGGCACCACCCGCCCGCGCCGCGCCGGCACGCTGCGGAGGGGTTTCAGCACCGAGCTCCAAGCCAGAGCTGCTGGCATGAGCCCAGCACCACCGCGCTCGAGCTCCTCGCTTTTCCCTGCAGAAACAAACCCTCAGCTCGCACAAACGGGATTTTGGGTGCGGGCAAGTCCCAGGGACGGCACAGCACCGGCAGAGGAGCCGTGCATTGCGGCCGCGCTGGACGCAGCCAGCTAGACACTCGCCCCCCAAATTAGCGTTTCGCAAGAGCTCGCTGTGGCCGGGAAAGGGCAGCACCTTGCTGTATCTGTCGGCTGGGGGTTTAGCAAACTGCCACCCCGCCCCTGCTCTCGTCTCCCCCCTTCCCCCT
>NW_009258491.1:237776-238218 GCF_000687185.1 Egretta garzetta | reverse complement strand
CGAAGGAAAAAGGAGAAGAACTTGAAGGATGCTCGGAGGAAACGGAGAAGTGCGGGGCGGGGGGGGAAAACCCACGGGTTTGCCCAGCTCGCTGCTGCAGAAGTGGCACCAGGCTGAGGATGCGAGCTGCCCACGATGAGCAGGTCCTCGGAGCCGGGGTGAAAGCTGGGACAGCCAGGAGGAGGGACGCAGCACGGCGATGCTGGCACGAACCCTCCCCTGCGTTTCACGGGTGCCGGGGGAGGCAGATGCGGGCCCGGCACTCCTGGGCTGATGTGACGGCGCAGCAAAAGCCTGCACGGAAGGATGGGAGTGAAATGAGACAACGTCACCCTGCTAAACAAGCGCCTTTGCCCCGCAGCCCCGCGTCCCCTGGCACTGGAAGGCCACGGGCAGAGCCCACAGGCACCGGCCACCCCCAAGCAGCATCGCCGGTGGCTCC
>NW_009258491.1:235578-237571 GCF_000687185.1 Egretta garzetta | reverse complement strand
CCCCCTGCGGCCAGGGAGCAGGCGGCAGCAAGAGCATCGCTGCCCGGCTGGGGCCGCTGCCCGACCACAGAGATTTGTTTGCTTTGTTTTCTGATCTCAGCTTGAAGGAGGGGGGGAAGAAAAAAAAAAGGCCCCCCCAAAAAAACAGAAAAGAAAAAGAAACCACGGCCACATCCTGCCTTAAACTGTCGCTCGTGATGTGTTATTTGCCGGCGAAGATGCACGGGGAGCGGTGCTGGGGGCGGGAGCTCTCCTCCACTTGCCAAGTAACACTTCAGCTATGAGTCAATCGACTGAAGCCGCAAATCCATTTGCTTATGAGCACGAAACCACAGCAGCCCGTGCTGCTTCTCAGGACCACGTGTGCCACCACCTGCCTGCCGCTTTGCCCCCCTTGCCGAGCTGCTCCCTGCCCGGTGGGACGCGCTGCCATAACCCCCGCCAGCTGACCCCGATGCTCCCCGGGGCTGGGACCCCCTGCCCCATCCGGGGCCGGCTGCGAGGGGGCTGAGCCCTCCAGCACCAGGGGGAAGCAAGCTGGGAGAGGAAAGCGGTGCTGGGTGCCAACCCCCCCCTTCCCAAGTTATTTGCCCCACAGCACCCTCATTTTGCAGGCGGGACTCCCCAGTCCATCGCCATGCAGCTCGGTGGAGCAATGTCCCCACGGAGCATCAGCCGTGCCCCGGCGCTGGCAGGGGCTCAGGGATCGCTCCTGGACAGCGGAGCAGGGCCAGCCCGTGCCCCCGCAGCCCCCACCCTCACGGGGCAGGGTTGGACCCTTCGCCCGTCGGTGTGGGGCTGGGTGGGATGGAGGCTGGGACCGGGTAAGTCTCCTGGTATGCAGCGTTTCGAAAGCCCGGTGCTTTTCCCCTGTGGGTTAATAAACACTCGACGTGGGTGGCTTGTGACTCACGAGCTCCGCTGCAGAGCTCTACAGGTGCTGCTAGCGTGGGGAGAGCCAGCAATTAAGCACTGGAAGAGGGAAGGAAAATCCTGAGCAATTAAAGGCTGCAACCACGGGCCGGCTGGGACCCCGTGGGAGATGCTGGGGGTCCCCCCTCGCTTCCTCCGTGGAACGCTCATGCAATGGCAACTGGCCATGGCACCGCACGCCCACCCTGGGCCACCCCTCGTCGCCCATTGGATGCTGCTGCGAGGCACAAGCGGTGCAAAAGGCCCCCGGGGCATTTGCAAAACAACCCCCCCGGGGCTGTTCATGGGGGAACGCAACCGATTCATCACCACATCCAAACCACGCCTGCTGCAAACAGCCCTCCACCGCAGGCAGGTTTGGTGGCTTTGCCCCAAGCTCCCGCTCCCGGGACATCTCCCTGCAGCCAGACGGAGCCGGGCAGCCCTGGAGAGGGTCTGGGTGGCTTTGGGCATCGCAGACACCCCGGGTCCGAGCACCGGCACAGCAAAACATCCCCTAATGAACACGTAGAAGTTGTGGGAAAGGCTCAGAGACCACACGTGCACCGCACACCCTCCCTCCAGGCTGCACGAGAAGGGGAATAACCCCCAGGTGCTGCTCAGCGCCACGAAGCCAAGCGCCCCCACGCACCCCCGGGCACGTGCCCGCTCCCTGCCGCCAGCCGGGGTGCTGCAGCCTCCCCAAAGCCAGGCCCCGGGTCACCCAACGCAGCGGCGCTCTCCTCCCTGCGAGCCGGGGTTACGCTCTGCAGCGCGATTAGGGGGAGAAAAACAATTACGCCGTAGAAAAATATGCGAGAGAAAGAGCAAAGCGTGTTTCTGGGGGGAGGTGTCATCCGTGAAGCAAAATCGCACTCCCGGGAGCTTTGGCAGGTTTTGAATGTTTTGCTGTGGCACTACATCACCCGGAGAAATCCCACGCTGCCAGGCAAAGCCACATCCCTGCCATCAGAGATACCACCTCTCCCCACCTCCTGCTGTAAAAGGAGAGCCACCGAGCACGCCCACCCCCTGCCCCTCCTGCTCAGCACCTTCCTCATCCCCAGCTCAGCACCTTCCC
>NW_009258491.1:225417-235339 GCF_000687185.1 Egretta garzetta | reverse complement strand
CCGGGACAAAGCAAGGCTCAGCAATCACAGGTTAAGGCTGGGGAAAGAAGATTCAGAGAATTGCAGCAGGAACAAGTGGCCGGACAAGCCCCGGCGCCTGCTGGTGTTAGGGTCAAAATTCACGGGTCTGAAGCTGTTTACCCGGCCGGGGCCAGTCCTCTGCCCACTCTGGGTCACCGCAGCCCTGCCTGCTCGAGCAAAGGCAGAAGTGGGCTCAGTCGGGTGGATTCCTCATCAGGGCCGTTTCCCTAACGAGCGCTCATGAGTGCCAGAGGTGCCCAACAAGCACTCATGAGGCTCGGCAGGACCCAGCACCACGCAGGGGCCAGGGGCGGCACGGGGAGCTCCCTGCACCCCAGCAGCCCCCAAAGCTGCCACTGCCCGGGCTCCCAAGCCAAGTGGCCCGAGCCGCGTGGCCAGCCAGGACCGAGGTGCAAATGAGATGCAAACAGCAGGCACAGCCCGGCTAGCAGGGACCAGGGTGCTCGCCAACCACCCGCGCCTTCCATCAAGGCTGGGGGCCCGGGGGCCGGCTCCTGCCCTGTTGCAATTGAGGGGTGCGAGGTGGGAGCCGCCCCCCCAGCCATGCCCCCCAAAGCCCCCCCGCAGCAGCAGTGGCAGCCGAGACCTCTCCACAGAGACCGACAGCAAACCAACCCGTGTCAAACGGGCCACCAACACCTCCAGGGCAGGCATACTCACCACCCATTTTTTCTTTATTAAAGCAGCACCGCGTGGAGTTTCTGGGAACGGCCACGTGCACGCTATCCCTGCTGAGGATTTTGCTCTTGGCTGCAGGTAATAACCCGTGCCCCGAGTTGGCTCAGCAGGAGCAGCACCCGCTTCAAAACCAAGGCTGCGCTGGCATCCATCAACAGCAGCGCTGCCCCGAGGAGGAACCGAGGAGCCTCTCCCCTCCCTCCCACCTCCCCTTCTCTCTGTTAACCTTTTTGGCTCCTTTATTAAAGCAACTGAACAGTTTAGACTTTTTTTTTTTCTCTCTCCTTCCCCCTTCTCCTGTGTGGTTCTCGCTGTAATCTGCCTTGAATATTTGATGTGGAATCCCTTGCGAGAGCGAGAAGTGTTTTTATGGGCGCTGGAGGAAAACTCTCGCAAAGAAGAAGTGGTAATGAGTACCCCTGAGTACCCTCTCGGTTTCACAACTGCCTATGTTTAAAAATGAGCAGAAATTGGGCAAGTGGTTCTCATCTGGGAGCGGAGCAGCCTCTCGCTCCCAGCAACGCTCTGCCTTCCAGTGGCTCGGTACAGCCGAGCAATACTTGTTTATTCCAATTGAAGCTGACACCAGCAGCAGCCCAGACCGAGCCGAGGAGCTCGTGGGTGTCCTGTTTTATTTCCAACTCAGATTAACAGCATCTCTTTAATTTCTAATGGCCCATTCTGGGATTTGCAGGCAGTGTTCAAACACCGTCGCGGGCTGCGCCTCTGCACGCCCCTCCGCCGGCGCAGCCCCTCTGTGCCCAACACCGTGATTTTGCACAACGCAAGAGCTCGCATCCCAATTACACGGGATGAACTCGCAGGAAGCTTTTCATCACACGCAAGCACTCTTTTTTTCTTCGCATCCTGGCCTCTGAATTTAACACAGCAGACACGATCCCTCTCCTTTTCAAAGGCAAAATATTCCCTTTCATTTCCAGACCCCTGTACATCATAACCCAGAGCAAACTCCACGCAGAGCTGCACAGCGACGCTGTGGCTCAGTGTCGGAATAAATTGCTTTGAGAAGTCCTGGGGGTATCTTTGCTCATCTCGATGGGGTTTGCCCCCCAAGCACGCACCTGCAGGGCGCCCGGCCAGGCTGGCAGCAGGACGGGGAGCTGCCCCGTGCCCAGCGAGCCAGGCGTGGGGTTTGGCAGGGCAGCCAGGGAGGAGGCATGGGGCGGGCAAAGCCCTGCAGGCGCTCCGGGAAGCCTGATGGAAACGGCTGAGCTGCGGGGGCTTTTCGAGGCCATGGCTCATTCGCAGGGACGGTTGCAAACCAGCCACGAAGTGGGAGGCGAGGCAAATCCGTGGGATGAATGAAGCCCTGCTGGTGCCTCGCCAAAGCCTTCTCCCTGCCCACGCTGGCTCGGTGGGCTCGGTGCTGGCGCGGCTGAGGCTCCGCAGGCAGCGCCTGCGCCCACGGCCGGCCGAGCTGCGCCAGGAGTCGGGGTCCCCTGCAGAGGTAGAGGGTTTGATTATTTTAGCGAGGCTTAACAAGTTGATTAGCGCAGCGTGGGCAGGGCCAGGGGGGTCTCCCGCACCCGCTCAGGCTTTGTGTCCGGATACCCCAGGCAACTTCTCCTTCCTGCGCCCCCGGGGGGGCCATGCACAACCCCTCACCCATGCAAGACCAAGAGCCCCAACCCGATGGGATTATCTGCCCGTTCCTGGACAAACCCCGGCTGTCTGTAGGCGACCGGCTGGCGGGAGGAGGCACGCGAGGAGCCACGGCGCCCACAGCTTCCCAGCCCAGCGCTGCAGCTCCTGCAGAGCCGCCGCATGGCGCAGGGTCAGGATTCGACCCAGGAGGCTGCAGCACCTCGCAGGCTGCAGTGCAAGAGCTCCTGAGCCACATCCCATGCCCAGCACGGAGGCAGCACCCTCTCTGCCCCAGCCCCCAGCTCGCTCCATGAACCAGACCACCCTGGGCAGCTGGATGGAGCAGCAGTCCCATCGGGCTCGCGGATGCCCCAGCACGTCGTAGCAACGTGGGGAAGAGGGTTGGTTTCCCCCAGAGCTTGCTCCCATCCCCACACCACTGTGCCGCAGCAGGATCAGAGAACATTATTAAAATAGTGTCATGTTACCTATCAATAATAAATGACCAGAATAAATTCACTGCTCTCTGCTTAATAACCCTACCGGATTTCCATTTAAATATCTGGAAAGAAATGGATCCCTGGTCAATGAGCCTTTCAGATGAATGCAAGTGCCGCATTTGCAGAGAGACAGAACCTAGCCCAACTTTTAATGGGAAAGTGCTTTTCTCCTGCCGCAGGACCAAGCTGCAGCAGAGGGAGGAAAAGCAGCTTGGGACAGATGAAATAAATTCAATGTCATTGATGTGCTCCTCTTTAGCTGCAGCCCGAGCATCTCCAGCCTCCACTCCCCATCAGGTACCTGTCCCTGCTAACTGCTCTCGCGGCTGAGCCCTGGCTCCCTTGGCCAGCAGCGCTATCAGGGTTTCGTGCCCAGGGATGGGACCTGGGGCTGTGGCCGGCAGCGATGCAGCAGAACAGCGAAGCTGGTCCTGAGAGGCTCCCAGCTCACAAGAGGCTGTAGCAGAATCCCCAACCCCCACCAGGCCAAAGGATGAAATTAAGCCACCAAACCCCATTTGACCCGCCCAGGGCAAGGAGCAGCGGTGCTGGGAGACCATGGTCCATCCTGCTGTGCACCAGCCTCCGGGCAGCCAGGCTGATTCCAAAACCACGCTGCCCTTGGGGATGCCCTGCTCTTTCCCGGGCATGTTTTAGCTCAGATGGCTTTTGGACTTTGTATTAAAGGTGCTACAGGCCCAAGGTGGCTGCGTTTGCAGGTGATGGAGCGTGGTACCCCAGAGGGGAGGTACACCTCAGCTGCAGGACCCAGCCTTACAGCCTAAGAAACCCCACTTCTGTGCCACTGCAAAGCGGGACAAAACAAGTGGGCCAGCACTGAACAACCCCCCTGCAAGCAACAGCAGATCTTCGCCGCCCTCCTCCAGGCTGGTGGAGCCTCCAATGGCACAACCCACCCCAACCCTGCTGTCTCCTGCACATGGGGTGCCAGGGCAGGGCCAGCACAGCCCGGGTACCCCTGTGTACGTGGGGATGGGGCACGCAGGTCCCGGAGATGCACGGAAACAGCTTTGCAGCAGACCCAGCGCCCTGAGCAGAGAGCAGCCCTGAGCGGGCACGGGCTGGAGCATCCCATGGGACACGCGTAGGAGAGCGAGCCCCCGAAGGGCTTCACTTTGGTCCTTCCTGCAGGGAGGGCATGTGCACAGGGCAGCGCAGTCCCTTTTGTTCCAGCATTCACATAAAGCAAACAGCAAAAGGGAGAACAAAAGGCCGAGGGGATCCGGGGCCATGAGGAGCTCACCCAAGGAGCCAAGGAAACGGGGCTGGCGCTTTGAACATCAGCATCACCCCCACAGCTAACCTAGTGCACGCCCAACCGGCGGCTCGGGGGTGCAAGGGGTGTAGGACGCGAGCGTGCCCGGAGGCTCATCCCCCTCTGCCGCTGCCTGCCAGCCCCGTCGGGCTGCCGGAGCCCCGAGAGGCTTCCCGCAAACCGGAGCCCCGAGAGGCTTCCCGGATGCCGGAGCCCCAAGAGGCTTCCCGCAAGCTGGAGCCCCGAGAGGCTTCCCGCAAGCCGGAGCCCCGAGAGGCTTCCCGTGGGCAGGCAGCGGCTGACCCGACCCCTGCAGGAAACAGAGTGCGTTCAAGACCAACCCCACACAACCCAACGGGTCGGTTATTTGCGGCGCTCGCTTCTCTCGGATGGAAACCCAGATCTGGGAGCAACTTCCTCTCCTTGCTACGTGCCCGAGCAGAGCCATTACACTTTCCTCTAGGAGCCTCATGGTAAGGACGGCGCAGGAGCTTGGCTCCCCGAGTGCTCCTCCTGCCATCCCATCTCTGCCCTCCTGCAGCCCCCTGCTTTCCACTTGCTTTGCTCGCTTCCTCGCCGCCTGGGCACCCGCCCAGAGGGCCGATGCTAGCCAGGATGGCCACTGCAGCAGGGGGGGCCCAGCTCAGCCCATCTGCCTTGCACCGGGGCAGACGCAGTCACTGCGAGCAGCAAACAGGCGCGTCCCAGCTGCGAGGGGACCGAGTCCGGCGGGCCGCAGAGCCAAGCTCCCCCCTGCCCGCCGAGCCAGAGCCTGGAACTCATGCCAGCTTGGAGCTGGGCACCCGCCCCGTCCGTGCCAACGAGCGTGTCCATGGCGCTGTTGCGTGCATTTTATTTTGCTTTTTAAACATGTCAAAGCAGACTGCTTCCCTCCCATTGCTCTCAGATGTGGTTGAATTGTTTTCGCCAAAACTTCCCAAATACAAAGTTTCAACCTAAAGCAGACATTGCCCACAGAAAGTTTTCCCCCCAAGCTAACTGCAAAGTTATAAGCAAAGAAAACTGGATTTAATAATGGGAAATATTCATCATTCTTGTACATACGCCTCTGAAGTAAAACCACCCTGGTAGAAGACATCCTCCAGTAAAGCCGAG
This sequence comes from Egretta garzetta, assembly GCF_000687185.1. NCBI lineage: Eukaryota > Metazoa > Chordata > Aves > Pelecaniformes > Ardeidae > Egretta > Egretta garzetta. The sequence goes on along the minus strand of NW_009258491.1, from coordinate 230,122 downwards.
TTTGTGCTGCACGCTCGCTGCTCTTTGGGCCAAAGCACATGGAAGACCGGGTTTATTTTCCCTTCACGTGGGCACAATCTCACGGTAGTGTTCAAGTCTCCATTCTTTACAGCCTTAATAATTATCGAGGCGCTGCTTTGCTGCAGCCTTTTTTCAAGCAGCTCCCAAGCCAGCCACCCCCAAAAGCATCCCAGCACGGCGAGGTCAGCGGGGGCTACCAGCACTGAAAATCCCACCCGTGGGTTCACAGGTGCAGAACCTTCCCATGCTGGTTTAGTCAAACCGAGCAATGAGCAATGAGAGGTATCAGGGCGCATGAGAGCAGCTCGGGGGCTGCAGGGCTGTGGAGGGTGGTGGGGTGCCGTGCTCAGGGGCAGCACGGTTGCAGGGAGCCCATCACCCATCCCCATCCCCATCGCCCATCACCATCCCCATCGCCCATCACCCATCACCATTGCCCATCGTCATCCCCATAGCCATCGCCCATAGCCATCACCCACGTGCAAGGGGGGGTTTGCAACCTGCGAGCACGCGTTGCCTCTGCGCAGCCGCGTCCCTCGCCTGCTCCCATCGCCCCTCCACGAGACGAGCTGGCAGCGCGGAAATACCAAAGGTGGTCCCTGGCACGTCCAGCTTGCCATCGCCCCATCATCGCTTCCACGGCGAGCAAAGGTTTAATTTGGCATGGTCCTCAACACCTCAGAGCTCTTTGTTCTTCAAATCTAGAAACTAATTAAACCCGACCAAGGAAGGTTTTCAGATTCTGTGCCTTTTTCTTTTTCTATTGGAAATCGTAAGAGAAATGCCACCGAGCGTAACCCCACAGCACGGCCTCAGCAGCAGCGTCAGCATCGCAAGGGAAGCTTCTCACGACATGGAGTCATCAGACCTTTACTTAATGATCATAATGAAATTGCTTGGAATTACGCGGCCTCCGTAATGCGAAGCTCCCACGAGAGCCGGGCGCAGCGCCGGAGCCCCGGCGGGCAGGATCAGGCAGCAACATGTGTTTGGAATGGGAGGCTCCCAGCCCGGGGTTTGGGATCTGCAGTAATTTGTTATGGGACATTGCACAAGCTACATCGGGTGTGGGTTTTGGGTTTTTTTTTTTCCAGAGGGGACATAAAGCAGCCCCCGTTGCTGGCGCTCGGGGAGGGGCAGCCCGAGGGGTGCCCAGCCCCACGGAGCAGGCTGGGCTCAGCGAGGCGGAGGTGCCTCCATCCCCGCACCCCACCACGCCGCCCTGGCACAGGGGCTGAGGTTTATCTGGGGTTTCACAGCCGGAGGCTTTCACCAGTGCATGAGGCTTACCGAGGGGGTTGGAAACAGGAAAAATAAGCAGGAAGGTGTAAGTCCGCTTCAGTCGAGCACGGTGTACAGACAGATCTCTCCTAGGAGGTGAGAAGGGAGGAAAACCATCGATGCTCCAGGTCATTTCTCTCTCCCAGGGATCTGGAGCAACGGAGAGGACCACAGCAAGCCAAAACAGCGTCGCACACACCAGGTTCATTCCAAATTTGGGACTGAAAAGGCACTTTGCCTTGCCCACATACAACCTGCACCCTTGGGCCAAAGGAGACTGAGGCGAGCGACTGCCTGATCTGCTGGAGGTGACGCTGGGCACGGGTCCTCGCCCCACACACAGACCCAGCTGGGGAGGGGACATTGCGAGGGGGAAGGTTCAGCCGCGATGGCACGTCCCTGCTGACTGGCTCTTGCCGAGAACCCTTTGAGGCACCCAGGTAAGGAACATCCCCGGGCTCCTTTCAGCCAAAAAACAACATAAGAGGTGTGAAGACGTCAGCCTGACGTGGGGGCAATCGCAGACTGCTTCATCCAAGAGGCCACGTGTCCCCAGGGGAGCATGCACACACGTGTCCCCAGGGGAGCATGCACACGCGTGTCCCCGGGGGAGCATGCACACACGCGTGTCCCCGGGGGAGCATGCACCCCAGCTAAGGTGAGGAGGAGGAGCAGGTCTCTGGCTGAGAAGGGACAGGAAGCACTGGAAGCCCTGGCTCTCAGGCAGGGTTGGCCTCATCCTTTCACAATGGCATCTGCTAGGCGCTGGTACGCTGCCAGTCCCGGGACAGGGGCCTGGGGGAAGGTTGTGCTCCGTAACCTGGCATCAAGGCACCTCCCAAGCCAGGGAATTTATCATTCGCACGGATAAGCTACGATCCCTTAAAGACACTTCCCTGTATCCTTCCATCTTACGCAGCTCTTCTCTGCCAGCCTGGGAGGTGCTTTTAGACGCTGCCTCTAGTTTAAATGGAGGATGAGACAGAGCGGGTGAAAGCGCAGCTATTTGGAAGCGACAAATCTCCCGTTTCCCCAGGAGCATCCGCGAAGCGTGAGCCTCCCAGCAAAACTCCTCTTCCCAGAAAAGGAAGAGAAGGAAAAGAGCAGTGCTTCAAAAATCAGAGCTGCCTTTACAGGGATTAAAAAGGAAAAAGATGCAAACCATCCCATCAATTCCCACCTCTCCGAGGCAGAGCCGCGGAGGCGAGAGCGCGCAGCCGTCTGACAAGGGCAGCGCGGCACGGCACAGCCCTCCGCCACCGGAACGCCTTCTCCCCGGAGACCTGGGATGGGTTCGTTTCCACACTGGCGACAGAGACCGTTTGTCAGCTGCAAGAGGGGCGACGCCACCTCCCCCCCCTCCCCGCTGCCGGGCGGCAGCAAGGGCGGACACAGCTTCACCTGAAATGCAAGCATCCCTTCGGCGTGGCTTTTTTTTGGCCGCTGGTCCCGCCTCGCGGCGAGGGCAGTTGCGGGGATGGGTAACGCAGAGACGAGTGATCCACCAGAAACGACCCCGTGCTTCCGACCCTGGGGCTGGGGGAGGCAGGGGGAGGAGCGCAGGCTCCTCTCTGCTCCTTATTAATTCTGCACGCAAAGCGACCCACTGCAAAACAAGACGCGAGCCACGCAACCCAGCCCCGTATCAGTTACTCATCTGACGGACGGGACGAATGCACACAAAGAAAGAAAATATTTGTGGCAATCAAGAAATCAAGGCCGTGAATAATGCATCAATCAACAGTCTCTTCTTTTGGACTCACCAAGGACTGCTCAGAGCGCTCAGAAAAAAGTGATTCATCCCTGATGTTATGGTTAAAATCCATGCCAATTGGTTTCTAATAGATATCAAGAGCTCTGATGAAAAGCATCAGGAATAAAGTCTTTAAAAATTAGTATTCCTTTCTGACGACTACGCTGATTTAGTATACTTTAATCCTAAAAACCAAAATTTTAACAAGTCAGAAAGCTTTCGGCATCCCTGCCGAAGCAGCTCCTGGGCTGGCAGCGGCTCGGAGCTGGCCTGCCCCATGCCAGGACACCAGGGTCCCCTGGCACCACTTCTGCCGCCACCGGGGCCGGAGCCAGCCGCAGGGCCCGGGGACTACGCAGGCAGCCATAGGGTGGAAGCATGGCAGGGGCGGTCAGCTTGAAGACCTCAAGTAACCATCCATATGCACCCTGAGCATCCGTGGCTGGTGTTTAATTGCAGAGAGGGCAATGAACCTTCCTGGCCTCATAACGCACGCGTGGGGTTCTCATTGCAGGCAGCCTCGCCAGCCCCGGGCAGCCTCCGGGTCCCAGCCTGTGGCTCGCAGGAGCTCCCCAGGGCTGGGTACTCGGCAGTGCCAGGAGTGAGAAGGTGCCAGTTTCTGGTGGCCCCAAGCCCCCGGTGACGCTCACCGGCTTTGCCGAACACCACGGTCCCAGCTGCTGCCCTGCCCAGCTCATGGCACCGGCCCCCAGCGGAAAGGGGCTCACGGGCGTTGAGATCCACAAAGTGCGGCGCATCCGCGGAGGAGTGGGGAACCACTGCATCCTTATCCAGGCATTCCGTCCCGGCTGAAGGCTGCTCAGCACCAGAGAGAGTTTGTTACTGATGATGAGTTGGCCAAATGACTTGGGAAGAGCTGAGGTTAAGGCGATGCTAAGGTGACTTGCAGAAAGGACACCGATGCCTCTGCTAAAGAGCTACGACATGCCCGGAATGAGCACATCCGCCCCCGGCGAAGGGGCAGGATGCAGCGATACTCAGCAGTGGGAACAGTTTGCAATGAGCAGGGTCCTCCACCGCTCTGAGCCCAGGAGCAGAAACGCACCGCGGGTGAATCCCAGGAGCAGAAACACATGCCCCAGGCATCGGGGGAGCCGCAAAGAAAGGTCCCTGAGCACTAAACCAGAAGGTGCCACCACTTGTTCCCCAGCACCTCGTGCAGGACTAAAAGGCAAGTTGAGATGTGGCTCACCCGTGAGCAAGGCTGAGGGCTGAAGCGCTTCCCGGGTCCCATTCCATCCCATTCCCTGGGAAAGGAAGGCAGGAGAGAAGCCAGCACCCTTGGCCACAGCGTTTATCTTGGGTCACTAAATGGGGAATGCCAAAATGCCCACGCCTGACGAGCGGGCTCTGTGTGCACCCCTGCCAGCTCCTCCGCGGCACTACGACGGACGGATGGGGCCCGGCTGCGCTGCCCACACCGGTTCCCCTACCCAAACCCCCACCAGCCCCCACCGGCCCTGGGAGCAGTGAGGAGGGGGCTGGCAGAGGGGAAGAGCACCGCGTCACCCATCCTGCTCCCCTGCAAAAACCCACGCCGGGCTTAACCGAGCATCTCCTCGCTGCGTCGGCAGGGCAGGCGGTGACACGTGGCTTCGTGCCCGCGCCCAGGAGCCCTCCCCAGCCCCG
>NW_009258491.1:224564-225194 GCF_000687185.1 Egretta garzetta | reverse complement strand
GGGCAGCACCAAATGCTAACGCAGATGCCAAAAGCGTGTAAAATGCACGCTGAATTCTGGGGAATTAGGAAATTTCCATTTCAATTCAAATACAAATTAAACTCAAAGTTGTCATCAAAGAAAAGCAGAAGATGAGGATCAAAGTGATGCAACACTCTGGGAAAGGAAAAGATTAAAGAAAGTAAATTGAACAAGATTTTAAAGAGATATTAAAAGGTGTTAATGCAAGCTAATGCAGCTAATGAAGAGAAAGGGAGGCTATTCAATTAACATTTGCGGCAAGGAGAGGAGAGCTTTCTACACCTCCACTATAACATCAAAGGGTGGATGCTACCTCTTATTAAAAGGGAACATAGAATATTTAAAAGGCAGAATAGATTAAAATAGATTTCAGATAATTACGTCTACCTCCATAATGGCAACAGTTTATCATTATATTCCAAAAACAAATCTAATAATATGTGCCACATACTGCGGTTAGAAACATTCTTTGAAGTGTTTCAGAAAAGCAGCAATTAAACCAAAGTACAGACGGGTCTGCGGTTTCCCTGGGTAGTGGGAAGCTTGAACTGTCCAGCCCAAGCTGGGAACGTCGCCCTTCGCCCAAGCTCGCCCTCCTGGCCTCCTCCA
>NW_009258491.1:223645-224100 GCF_000687185.1 Egretta garzetta | reverse complement strand
GCCAGCCAGCTCTGGGGCGCAGCCCAGCGCGGCGGGGCTTTACGCGCGCAGGAGATGTTGGTTCTTTGGTTTTGAGCAATAATTAAAGATAATTTTAGTATTTGCAAACACCTCAAAACTAAACAGTGAAGACCAAGCACACCACTATCTCCCTGGCTCGCGGCGGGGGCTGTGCAGATTGATGCGTTTCTGCCAGCAGGGATTGCTTGCAGAGCTTTGCGCCGCCGCAGGGATTTTACTGACACACAACACAAACAGGAAAAGGAGTGGAAAACCTGGGTCTTGGGCAGAGCAGGGGGCGGCCACGCTCCCACCGCCCCGGGATGCGCCACAGCGCCCAGCATGAGCGCGGCCAGGGCGAGCCTGGAAAGCGCGCTTGGGAAATGGCTTTTTTCTGCGCCGGCAGCGTTCGCTAGCTCCAAACTGGAATCTCAGAGGCTAACGGCGGGGGGTTT
>NW_009258491.1:222409-223275 GCF_000687185.1 Egretta garzetta | reverse complement strand
CCGTGGCCCGGCTGTGGCCGGGGGGAGGGAGGCTGGGCTCTGCTGGTTTCCAGCCGGCGGGAGCATCCCCAGGGCCAGAGCCTCTCCAGCGTTTAAGGCAGCCCTGCCGCAGCTCCGCAGCCCCGGGCTCTCCCCGCAGCAGCCCCTGGGCTGGCACAGACCAAGCCCACCCCTCCAGCACGCTCCCATAGGGGAGACGCTGCCAAGGCAGAAGCAAACCCCAAAGCTTTTTGAAAGTTATTTTCTTTTTGGTTAAGGGGGCAAAAAAACCAGACACTGCATTAACCCGCGGGCAAGATGTCTGAGAATAAGGATCGATGTATTTTGAATCTCCTCCTGAGAGGCTCAGCCCTGTCCCCAGCTCCTGGGAGCCGGCAGGCTGCCTGCTCACCTATCCCCGGGTGCAGAGAAACCAAAACCACCTGAACCGGCCAGGGCTCGGGCGTTTCGGGGGACTCGGGCAAACCTGTCAGCTGCTTCTCTGCTGCTGGAGCCATTGCTCGGTGTCTTCTCATGGCATTTTCCCAAACTTGGCCAGGAAGAAGAGCAGGTGGCAGGGAAGGGTCCCCTTTTGTTCTGTTTTGGGGTTGGGTTTTTCGCTTCATTTGATACCGGTAACAGAGCAGGTATCGAGATGGAGGTTCTCCGAGCAAACGCCACCCCAAGCTGGTGGTTTAAAGATGCTCTGGCCAGCTCGAATCTTGCCCTCAGGCCAGGTCCCCAGTACGGGTTTGTCCCCTCGCGCAGGGAGAGCAGCCCCAGCAGCACGACAGCCGCAGGAGCACAGCGCCCGCGCGAAGGCGTTAAACGTAAGGGAGCGAGCGCTGGCGCCGCAGCGATGAACCAGCCCATGCTGGTGGACGCTA
>NW_009258491.1:220348-222100 GCF_000687185.1 Egretta garzetta | reverse complement strand
CCTGGCCCAGGCTGCCCAGGGGGGCTGTGGAGTCTCCTTCTCTGGAGATCTTCAACCCCTGCCTGGACACTGTCCTGTGTAACATGCTCTAGGAGAACCTGCTTGAGCAGGGGGGTGGCACTGGGTGAGCTCCCGAGGGCCCTTCCAACCCTTGCCATTCTGTGATCTGCTTGGTGAAAAAACTCTTCTAGCCTTCCTGGGTAACGCTCCTGCCCCGCAGTTTCTGACTTGGAGCTGCCTCCACCCAACAGGGAGGAAGAAGAGGTGGAGATGCGCTCCAGACGCAGTGGGAACTGGGGTCCTGCTCCCCTCAGCACGGCCACCGTGGCCCGGGCACGCACCACCGCGCTCTCCCCACGCCAGGCAGGGCTTCGGGCAGCTCCTGCATCCGCTCCCCCCCTCCCTCTCCAGCAAGGGGCAGCCCAGGGAGGTGGCCAAAGGACCAGACCCTCCCCAGCCCTCCCAGCCTCACGGCGTTGTTGCTCCGACCCCGGGCAGCAAGGCATTGCTCCCACCCCGCGATGGGCTCCAGCAGGCGTGGGAGGCATCACTCCCCATCTCACCCCGGACCCTCGCCCTTCCCAGGGCAGCCCGGGACCCGCTCCCGCATGCCGCAGCCACTTCACCGTGGACACGTCCCCGGAGCGAGAGCAAACGGTGCCCCCGTGCCACAGGGGCACGACGGGATTGGGAAACCTCACCGCTAGCACTGGTCGGGTGACGCGGGCGAGAAATCCTCTTCAGGGCCTTTGATTTTCCGTTCCTTTCTCCCTGGAAGTCGCCGCAAAGTCCGGCTGAAGCCCTGCCGCAGGGGCGTCTCGCCGCCCCACAAGTGGGTGCTCGTGCGGATGGGGCTCTCCAGCAAGGCGAAGCTTGCCTTTGCAGTAACGGCGCGTTTCCCTGAAACAGAATTAGCAAAAGGCACAGGTTTGGGGATGGACCGCTCAGCCTGGTGAGCGGAGGGAAGGCAGGATCTCTCCGCCTGAGCAAGGGCGTATAAACCCCACGGAATTAGCAGAGCTCATTATTTCAAGTGCCAGAGGATTTCGCTGAGATGCAGCAGCTTAATAGCACGGCGTTAGCCCGGTGACCCGCTCGCCCTCGCCGAAGGAGCCCTCGTCCCACTGCTCCGCTGCGGTGAGGAGCTGCCCGCCCCGCAGATCCACAGCAGAGCCTGCTCAAACAAACTTCTCACCCCTGTTGGGACAAAACCCCGGGTTTGGGGATCCTGCAACAGGCAAATGTCAGCTCTGATGAAACATTTACATTTTCCCATGGGAGATGCCTAAACAAAACATGGAACATTTTGACTTGGAAATGTCATTTCGCGCTGGTTCTTCAATTAAAAACAAAATGACATTTCAAGTCATAACGCCGACTCGAAACTCATTTTTTGTTTTGTTTTACTTTAGAAACCAAAATTCTATTTCGAGTAAGAGAGACAAGAGCAAGGCTTGTTCGGGAGCGCTGCTTTCCCCGAGCGTAGCCGAGTGAACTCCCCAGGAAACCCAAATCCCAAAACTGACCGGTTTGAAGAAAGGTTTTTTCATTTAAATTTTTTTTTCTGCCAGGAAGATGCTGGTTCCCAAGCTGATTCGCCTCGTCCCGTGAAGGTGAAGGGGAGCCCACCGAGCCACCCGAGGGGGCTGGGATCGTCCCTGTGGGCATCAGGCCAAGCTCTCCCCCCCCACTCAATGCCAGGGCTGCGCTGCCAGGGGGGAGGCACCGCCTGCCCAAACGATTCGCTCTGAA
>NW_009258491.1:217978-220149 GCF_000687185.1 Egretta garzetta | reverse complement strand
CCCCCCCGACAGCCCCCGCCTGCAGCGGCACCCGGCTGCGCCCGGTTTCACCCTTGGCACTGAACATCGCCACCACGGTCAGATTTTTCCTCCAGCAGAAACAGAGTCGAACAAAAACTCCCCGAGCAATTTTCCGGAGGAATTTAACATCCTTTCCTTGCCTGTTTTGTTCTATATATAGAAAATATTATTTCATGCACTACAAAAATACTTCGAAACCAATTTATCCTTAAGCGTTACAAGGCCTTTTTCTTCCAGCTGCAAAAACATCTCGCAGCAGGTTGAGCTTTCCCCCCGGGAGGGCCGTGGCGCTGCTGCACGGCACCTCGTGGCAAATACATAAAGCAGGAGGACGCCTGCAGGCTGCGTGACGGCGTCCGAGGGAGTATCCCGTGCTGTAATTTAAATACCGAGCGAGCAGTTACCAGAACAAGTAACCGTATGTTAGAACCTGGTGAAATGGTCACAATAAACTTAAAACCGTAGAAAATTCTCTCGGTTTTGGCCCCCGGTGTGGACTGCGGTCTCGGGTTCTACCCGTCACGGGGCGCACGGGGTTTGCGAGTGCTCTCAGCCGGCTGGTTTTAGCGTCGGGTGGTGAGAAATTCCACTCCGTAGGGCTTTCACGTGAAATTCAGCCACTGCAACCACGCTTGCTCGGGGCTTCGAGCTCACCAGAAAGCGGCAGCCCCCCAGCTCTGATCCCGCTCCCAAGCAGCCTCGCTGGGCGGGCTTTCCAACACCGGCACCGACCCACGGCTTGGGACAGCTCCAGGGCATGAGAGGGATGGAAGGAGGGACTCCAGGAGCGCCTCTAGCTCTTGCTGGGCCGCGATTTCGGCTCATCTAGAACTTGAGGATGAAAGAACGCGTCGATGCACAAAGAGGTTGGCACCACACGCCCTGAAAATCCTTGGCGCTTCCAGAGAGGAGACCGCACGGCCTCGAGCCACGGGCGGGGGAACACGTGGGTACCCACCAGGCTGCTCTGCTTATTCCCATCGCAATGGGCATGGCTGGAGCCAGGGCTCCCCTCTGGCCCCCGCACACCTGAGACACCCTCAGTCTCTCCAGCCTTGACCATAAATAATTATTTCACACAAAGCGTGACCTTTTCAAGCGGGAGGCTGAAGGCATCTCAGGCTGGTAGGTCCTGCCCTGGGTACCTGTTGCAACCTGCAGTTGGTAAGAAGGCACCGTCCACCCTCTGCTCCCCCAGAAGCTGACCCGGAGGGCTGCTCTGGCCCCCTTAGATCTCGCCGAACCAAGGTTATGATGACTGAGGAACTCTTAATCCGCGCATCCCGAGATGGAGGAAGACACCAGCTATTCCACACACGGAGCACTCGGATGCGCTGGGAATGACAGGTCACGGGCATCTCTGTGCCTAGGGACCCTGCTGGCAGAAGCACACAGCCCAGCCCGGCCTTGCGGTCCTTTAGCCATTAGATCACACATCAACAAGACCTTAAATTTCAGATCTGGGTGCTCGCAGTAAGGCAGTATTTAGATGCCCAAGTCGTTTTGGGATGCAGCATACCTGGCGCCAAGCAAGGTCAGGGCTTGGCTGTGGGTACACAGACACACATCTGCTCTGAGGAGATTATTTACAAGGCAAGGCTGGCAAAAGAGTAGAAAAAATGGCCTCGGGATGTGGGGAAATTTGCTCAAGGCCACGCCAAACCAGTGCCAGGGCAGAGAACAGCATCCAGGTCTCCAGCTCCCACCCCAGGCCCTCGACAACCAAACCACATCCAACAGCTTCCCGAAGGCGCCACCAAACCAAACCACAGGCTCTGGCAAGCGCTTGCGTCTCCGTTTGTCTGAAGCGAACAAAGAAGATGCTGAAAGTAAAATCCCTCCTTTCCCTTCGGTCCTTCCCAAACCTTCCTGGCGAGGAGATAGAGCAGCAGAGCCGAGCCCAGCGGAAGGGAGCGTGGGCTCAAGCCGGCAGCGCCCTGCCGCGCTCCAGTCGCCACCTCTGACAACGCCTGATGGCACCCGCTGTCCCCCTTCCCCACGAGACCTCCTGCGCCCACCCGGCACAGCTCCTGCCCGTGTCCCCGTGTCCCCGGGCAGAGCAGACTGCCTGCTTGCAAGGGCAGCTCTCGGAGCCCGGCGTTCGTGCCCCTCCAGGCGAGGGAGGAGGCAGCCGAAGGAGAGCGCGGGCT
>NW_009258491.1:216133-217779 GCF_000687185.1 Egretta garzetta | reverse complement strand
CGGCTCGGCACATGGGGAACAAACAAAGCGTCATCCCCGCAGCCGGAGCAGAGTCAGCACCGGGCGCACCTCGAACCCGCAAAGACAGCTTCCCATCAACAATTTGTTCTTTAGAAAGAGATCAGATAATCTAATCAGCGCGGCTCCATCTGTCGAAAGGATGAGGGGGGGAAAAAAAAAAAAAAAATAATGCTTATTTACATTTTTCCCCTTTCTTAATGTAACTTCTAGATCTAATCAGCACCAAGCTGTGCTTTAATTGGAAATATATAGCAGCCGCACATCGCCCTACAGCTCATTTGTTTCTTCAGCACAAAAATATCATCAGCCACGAGGACAAGGCGGCACTGAGCATCCTCCTACCCGGCCTGGGAGGGGTCCTCCCGCTCCCGACGGGAGCTGGGGCTGCCCCAGGGAGAGCTGAGCCCCCTTCCCGCGCCTCCCGGGAGCCAGAAGATGGAGGCGAGATGCTGGAAGGGACTCGGGCACTTGAACAGCTACAGGGCTCGCACCGTGCTGCTCAGCGGGAGCTCTGGAGTAGATGGCATCGCCACGGCTTTGAAGTCTCACACGAGCCCCACGTTTTGACTGGGCGCCCGCGTGCCCCCTGGCAGGCGAAGGAGCCCGGGAGCGAAGCATCCTCCCCAGAACAAGAAACGCTATTTCTGCGCGACGACGGGAATAGCTGCTCTCCGCCGAATGCGACTCGACAAGCACAAGATCTTCCCCAGCCCTCCAGCAGCTTCAGCTGTAAAAGTCTATGCAGATACCGTGACCTTTTAAGAAGGCACAGATCGGCGAGGTTTAAATAGCACGCCACAAAGGCTCCCAGGCAGGGCCGCTGCCAGACAACTCGCACACAAAGCACTCGCAGAAGCAATTTCCAGGTCAGCGGCGATGAAGGAGGAAGAGTGACCCTCCGCCGGGGCGGCACGGGGAGCGCGGGCGAGCCAAGAGCCCCACGACCTCGGGCAGATGGTGCCGGAGGTGTTGCCGCCTGGAAGCGGCGCGTGGAACAGCGCGAACCCGGGCTGCCAGTGTCACGCAAACCGGCACAATCTCATTTGCTTACCAACGGCTCCGAGCTGCAAATTACCAGGCAAAAGCCGTTAAGTGCTTGAATTCAGCCACAGTGATCAGAAAGGGGTCGGGGAAGGGGAGGAGACACCCAGCCTGCTCCCCAAAGCCTGGCGTCGAGGCGGACGATAACGCGTGCAGGCAAGGCAGGGCATCGGAGGACAGCGCTGTTTGCAATCCTCCTTTCCCACAGCCCTGCTGGTGGCTGAGCTTGAAAAATCCCCAAGATGGGCAAACGCTAACGCACTAAAGCGGGGGTTTATGTCACCTGGAGCATTCTGCAAAGTCTCAGTGATCTGCAAGTAATTAAAAGCGAAAGCAATCAATCTTGTTGTTCAAAACAGTGATTAGCCTGGGAGAACCCAGCATTGTAATTCTGCAGGCACCCAGGGGAAGATGCCGCATGCATGATGATGGCTGCTAGTCCTCGCAGTTCAAGGACCGCGGGGTGTTCGCCGGTTGTGATGGGAATTTCCTACCGTCTCCGAGGCTGTCTCGCCCTGTGTTTCACAAGCGCTTTCCCAAAGGAGCAGGGAAACAGCTTTGCCGCTCGTCAGGGGCAGCCCAGC
>NW_009258491.1:213948-215859 GCF_000687185.1 Egretta garzetta | reverse complement strand
GACCCCTTCCCTGGGCAGCCCCTTCCAGTGCCTGACAGCCCCAAGGGGAAGGAATTGTTCCCAATGTCCAACCCAACCCTGCCCCGGCACAGCTTGAGGCCGTTGCCTCTTGTCCTGCCCCGCTTCAGAGGAGCGCGCAGAGATGGGGTGCCCTGTTCCCACGGGGGCCGAGGCGAGCACCCGTCCCCTGGATCCCAGCCGCCAGACCGCCCTCCCTCAGGGCTCGCAGGACGTTCGGGGGGTGCGGACCCAAGCCCTGTCCTGCCCCTGCCACCCATGCATGGCTGGAGCAAAGCCTGGGGAGCAGCACAAGCGCAGCCGCGGGCAGACACCAACCACCCGCACTCGCTCCATCTCTTCGAGGCCTGGCTAGCCACCCTGCCTCCAGCCTCGGCCGGCGGTCAGCCTTTCACCGCTGGGAAGCCCAGCGGATCCATGCACAAAGACAACTCCCCTTCTCCCCGGCTACTCTGGGTGAAGAAGAGAAAGAAAAACCCCTCCGGAACCAGGAGAGACCAGCACACGCACATACGTAGGTCTGCGTAGCACTTCCTACCCACCTTCTGTTGTGCATTTGGATGTCAGACTTTGCATCTGTGGCTAAAACAACCCACAGTGATTTAGAAGTGATTGCACAGCATTTTCTACGGGGTTAGGTGGAGATTTCTGTTTTGTGTATCGTTACGGCAAGCAACAGCGGTTTCTCAGGCTCGGATCTAGCCTTACCACAAGGCGAAGAGGAAATTGCAATTATTTGTTGATGGTTTTTCAAAGCCCTCATCCAAGCACAACGTACACACAGCCCCCCCCGAACCCACCGCCAGGCAGCCCCTACGCCTCCCCGGAGCCGCCGGCGGGTGCTCGCTGTCTCTGCTCCACCACCGCCCGCCTCCCCACGTACCTGCAGGAGGAAAGCCCCCTGCCGAGCCAAGTCCCAGGGCGGCTGCGGGAAGACTTGGCTTGGAAAAAAGAAATATTTTAAAACCAAGCCTAAAACCAAAGACTGGGAGGAAGGCAGAAAGCTTTTCCCTCAGGTCCCCCCCCAGCCCAGAGAGGCCGTGACAGCCAGGAGGCACCAGCCTGGAACAAGGAGGGCTTCCCAGAGGAGACGAAGCTTTCTGTGCCCAGAACCAAACCCCCCAGAAGTCCTAAGGAATTTCCACTGGCCTTTCCAGGGCAGGGACCAAGCTGTTGGCCATCCCCAGCACACCAACGTGCTGCCCCACGAGCAGAGCGCCAGACGCTGCAGGAATACATGGGTAATGGCAAAATTGCACTGAACTTGGAGCCGGGTCTCACGCTTTCCCATCCCTGTGGGGACCTCCCTCACACCCGCAGCCTTCGCCGCCGCCGGAGCGCCCCTGTTAGGGCAGGGAAGACGGAGGGAGCAGGCACCGGCAGGGAGAGCTTCGGCACGATAGAGACTCCCCACGACGGGCTCCTTCCTTCTGCCTGACAAGGGGACAATAAGCCAAAAGAGATCTCTACCCGGAAGGAATTTTACCTCCTGAATGCCGGGGCACCGGCCCTGGGTCAGATAAGGGGTTTGGGGTGCCGGTGCTCACCGCAGCCCACCTGGTCTCCAGCAGGACCTGCCGGTTGTTTCCAGCCAGCCCCGAAGGTAACGCAGACAGCTTGGATTGGCAAAGCTGGCCACTTAGCACGGGCAAACCGAGGATCCGTGAGTTTTCACCGGAGCGCAGCACCCACGGCTGAACCCCAGCAGCCCTCCAGGCCGTCCACGCCGACCCAGCCGCGGCGCGGGAAATGGCAGAGCTCCCAGTTAGCGGAGACTGAGTCGGCTCAAGCTCCACCACCAAGCTGCGGCCCAGCCTCAGAGCTGCTCAGCGCTCTTCGCCCCGACAGTCCCTGGCTCAGTCCAAAATCATGGAATAGAACAGAACCACAGAA
>NW_009258491.1:211927-213862 GCF_000687185.1 Egretta garzetta | reverse complement strand
TGGCTAACCCCTCACCGAAGCCAGGCCCCGCCGCGCAGGCGCTCGCAAACGCTCCCAGGCAGGGCGGGCGCCCGCTGCCTTGCATGAAACGCAAGGAGGGATTTGCATAAGCGGCTGAAACCTGTGGGAGCGGGGCTGGTATTTCGCACGAGGCGATGAGAAGGGCCGGCCGAGCAAGAAGGGCTCAGTTGCAATTAGGAAGACAATTTTCTGTAATGTTTTTATTGGGAGGGTTTCACATGCCGATGGTCTCCGGAGGCAGAATTCATGCCTGTGAGGTTTTGCTTCTCAGCCCATCCCTTTGTGTGATACTTAGCTTAAGCTGTATCTGAAAGAATCAGTCTCTCTCATTATCAAAGCCACAAGCCATCTGGTTCCACTTTCCCGGGGAAAGGGAATGAGTGGAAATCTGGTTTCACTTGGGTTTTCCTTCCCTGGGTTATGGTTTGCTCTATGTTTAATGTTGTTACTGCAATATGATAGTTGGGCAGTGGGTGGCCTGTTTCCCCCATTTGAAACTAATTTACAGCTTTGTCTGGCAAAATTGTTGCTTCCAATCAATTAGCGCTGACACAGAAATTAAACCATCCTGGGGTCTCGACACAGAAGGAAGCAGGTCCTCAGTTGTTGGAAGAAATTCCCTATTCAGGGGGGAATCGGGTGGCTCGCCCTTCCTCCGTGCCAGCCTGGGTTTTTATTTTTAAAGATCCAGACTGCCTTTTTAAAAGAGATTTAATAGGCAAGACTGAGCTCCATCACGGATGCTATTTTTGTTTTACAGCCACGACCTTGTTAAGGAGATGGACAAACAAGCCAAAAATGGAACATTAATAAATAAAGTCGGAATCCATCAAAACATCCACTGCCGCCACAATCATGCCTTCTCCGAAAACACACCGGAGAATTCCCCAGCACCTTCCTCTCCACCATCTCCTACCAGCTTGCTCGAAGGACCCACTCCCTTCCCATCGGACACCCACACGCGTTCCCATTTCTTTCCGATGGCTTCGGCTTGGTGTGACCCGAGGATGGCACAATGGGAGGCACCACCCAGAAGTCCCCTGGGACTGCCATCTTCCTCCCCTTCTTCTAACATATTTCAGAAACAAATCCCCACCAACGCAGGTGATGCCAGGGGTGGAGAACGCTCCATGTTGGAAGCGCTGAGCCAGAGCCCAAGCTTGTCCAAAGACCGCCCCGGGAAGGCTCAGCTCGCTTCAAAGGCAGCAGCCACAGCCACGGAGAGCTTTGGCTCCAGAAACTGAGAACATAGAGTCCCTGGAGAACAAACGCTGCCCCGAGAGAGGGGCAAGGCTCCACGGCATGCCTGGCAGCACTGGGATTTGGGCTCTGAGCTGGGAAGCAGCACGACTTGCTTAATGTGGTGACGCCACCCTTAAGCCCTCCTACTAACAGCATCTGGTCTGACCTGCAGTCAGAAACCCAGCATTCACTTCTGGTCTAGCCCTACGGGGTGCACCAGCGCTGGACGTCAACAAGGAGCTTCCACCCAAAGCAGGACTCCAAACCTCCATGCCTCCAATTCCCAGGAGACTATCTGATACCTGGTAATTACAGAGAGCCGGTATTCAGAGCCAGGTCGGGAGCTCACGCCCTGGTCAGGGACATCTCTGGTGGAAGCTGAAGGCACCCAAGCAAAGCAGAGCCACCCAGGTCTGCTGCAGAGCCACGCTCAGCCCAGCCTGTGCCGCTGGGACGCGGGCAGAGGCCAGCAGCCCCCGTGCAGAGGAGCAGCACAGCTCCGTGCTGGGAGCTCGGGGAAGCCAGCATCACCCTGCCTTCACCCTGGCACGGGCAGGCCCTGCTACAGACCACATCCCGTGGCAACGTCCACTGTCAGGGCATCGGGTGGAGGAAAACTTGGCCCCAAGCGCGTTGCTGAACACCAGCCTTGACCCGAGCCCTTTGCTCTTC
>NW_009258491.1:199866-211896 GCF_000687185.1 Egretta garzetta | reverse complement strand
GCCGCCGCCGCTTCGAGGTGGTCCCATGCGGCACCACAGAGAGATCCGCAAGAGCTCAGCAGCGGCAGCTCCTTCCCCAGCCCCGGCAGCTGCTGAGAACTGCGGTTTCTAAACCTTCCTCGAGCAGTTGGACCCTCAGCAGTGCTGCAGGAGCACGGATTGTTTAGAACAAGCAAACAAAACAAAAAAAAAAAAATCTAACCTCTCTCCCAACAGGAAGAAAAATATTTTTTAAAGTATTGAAGTTTTTACAGCTGGTGAGAGGCAGCAACGGGGGAGGCTGGAGGGAGGCCCTGGCCAGCAAATTCTAGCCAAAGGAAGAGCATGGGAGAATACTGAAGCAGATAGGAGGAAAGGAGATGGAGAAGCCGAGATAAAAATGAGATAGCTGACAGCCTGGTGCCTGTGGAGAAGGGCACCAGAGCCTCATGGCTGAAGATGCACCAGCTATAGCTGGGAAAATTCCCTGGCTTTGAAGACCAGGTCTTCCTGGAGACAAACAGCTCTAATCCACACTCCTGAGTAATTCTCTCTTTGGCAACACATCATACCAGCATTGATTCAAACCTCAGGGCAGCTGTACTGGCTTTAATCTAGGTTTTATTTTTGTAAACTACAGTTTCAAGGAGAATGCTCGCAAAGTGGATCTGGGGATGGGTGGCAGGGAGCAGAGCCAGAATCACTAATGTCTGCAGTGGAAACACTTGAGCTTCTTCAAGTACAGCGACCAAATGTGAAAAGCTTTGATCCTAAAAAGCTAACAGCCCTGTCAGAGAGAAAAGGGGTCAACCTCTTCCACTTCTGCTAGGGCAGCTCCCTCTGCTGTCTTTGCTCACCAGCTGTGACCCAAAGGCACTGGGCAGCTCCAGATGGGCGCACAGCAGAACTCCGTCAGCACACGGTCATTAGGCTCCTCCGTAAAGTTATCACCTACGAAGAAACCGGTCTCCACAGAAACCAGACTTGAAAAGGAAAGCACCGTCCGTGCTAGCCCATTCGGCAACCAGCTGGGTCGCCCACAGAAAATTAATTACGTCCACAGGCTCTTGCAACGCCAGAGAAGCGTCCGTCCCCGCCTCTCGCTCACATCCCGTCCGCACGTGGGCTGCTCCGTGAGGACTCACAGAGGAATTGCATGGTGGACACGTGGGGCACGGCAGGAGCACGGCCAACGAGCCCGTTTTCCCTGAGAAAGCCGAGTCCACAGAGGCTGGCTGGGCTCTACCCACGACCAGTTCACCCAGTGCCGCACGCAGCGGCCGTTCGGTCCCAGCTTCCCCCAGGGATGCTGCTCCTGGATGTCAGTCGGGAGAGGCCCTGGCCTTGGGGGACACAGCAAGACGCGTCACCTCTTTCAGATGAGAAAGATGCATCCCAGCTCCGTGCAATCGATGCTTCCCTGAGAGGCCGAGCAGGTCCAGCTGGTTCCAGCGTGAAGAGAGCTCTTGTGCCAGGCTTGCGCTGGGAGTGGACATGCCCTGCAGCAGGGGGGACCTGGGATTTCTTTTATTAGAACCTGTAGTTCATAGAATCATAGAATCACAGAATGTTTTGGGTGGGAAGGGACCCCCAGAGGTCACCCAGCCCAACCCCCCTGCAGGAGCAGGGACACCTTGAACCACATCAGGTTGCTCACAGCCCCGTCCAACCCATCCCCCCTTGTCCTGTCCCAGCTGGCCCTACTAAAAAGCTTGTCCCCCCCTTTCCTCTGGGCCCCCTTGAAGCCCTGACCGGCCGCACTCAGCTCTGCCCGCAGCCCTCTCTTCTCCAGGCTGAACACCCCCAACTCTCCCAGCCTGGCCTCAGAGCAGAGGTGCTCCAGCCCTCGGAGCATTTTAGTAGCCCTCCTCTGGCCCCGCTCCAACAGCTCCATGTCCTCCTGGTGCTGAGGGCTCCAGAGCTGGACGCAGGGCTCCAGGGGAGGCCTCACCAGAGCAGGGTAGAGGGGCAGAATCCCCTCCCTCGACGCTGGCCACGCTTCTCCTGATGCAGCCCAGGGTAGGGTTGGCTTCTGGGCCGCCAGCGCCCATGGCTGGCTCATGTCCAGCTTTTCATCCACCAGTTGACCCCCAGTCCTTACCAACTACAAGTGCTTTTAACAGGGAAACAAACAGTCAGCCTGACATCTCTGGAAATTAAGAGATCAAGTATTTCAGCCCTGTGATAGCTATGAGCCATGGCAGATAGACCGCTGCTCTCCAGACAGCCTTGTTTTCTCAATGAAAGAATAATTCAATAGCCTGCCTGACTATCCTGAGGGTTTTTGTTTTTTTTTTTTTTAAACTGTGTTAAACGCTTTCAGATTGAGAGATTAATGAAAATGTCTTCAAGGATCTTCAGAACCAGGGGAGGTGCTCGTGGAGCAGCCGAAGCAGCAGGCGGGATGGAAAAGCGAGCTGGCAGGCAGGCTGCGGCACACGAGGCCGGGAGCGGACCCACACCTCCTGCGGACGCTCCTCTTCACAGGGCAATCCGGGAGCAAGCCTGGCTGCTTTCTTTGCATCCATCATCCTTCACCGCACAAGGAGCCCCGGACCAGACCTGACGGGGGCTAGAGCAGACACAGTGCCAAAAAATGATGAAGCTATAAAGAATGAAGCTATACAGAATTTTTTATAAAGAGTAGGGGACCTCTTCTACATCTCAGCCTTGTTCACCGCACTTCTCCTGCCTCAAGGTAGCATTCCCAACCACCTGAAGGTTTTGTAGCAGCCTTCCCTCCTGGTACAGATTCCCTCCCAGCTTTCACTTGCACCCCAGCACTGCCTTGGCATTACCTGGGTGCCACTGAGCACTGCGCCCCCCCCCCAAAATCAGCACCCGGGCAGAAGCCAGGCTGTAGCAACCAGCTCCCTCTTGTCCACGGCTCTGGCACCATCTGCAGGCTGCAGAGCCATCAGCACCCCCGGGCTCCAGCACCTCCACCCCCAGGGGCAAGCGAAGGGCGCAGGGGAGGCAGAGGGGTCTCCCAAATTGTGTGTTTAACCACAGGGGAGCAGCACCCGCCTGCTAACGCGAAGCCCGGCCAGCACAGGGTGCTGGAACATGCAGCGGCATAGGCTCTCCCACCAGCATGAGAACCGCTCCGCTGAGTTCGTTCAGGGGAGCAAAAGAAATCTGGGAAGAGTAGATGTGGGAAGGGCAGCGTGGGGACGCCAGCAGAGAGCCCTGGCAGCATTAGCCAGCCCCGATTCTATCGCCTTCGACGTTCCGCAGATCTCTGCCGTGTTCATCCTCCCAAGCCCCTGGAGAGGCACAGCAGGGCTTTTATCATCGGCACGCAGGCGGAAAGCTGATGCGAAGAGAGAGGTGGGGGCCAAACCAAACCCTGCCTGCGGCGAGCCCAAAAAGCCAAGCGCCTCTCCCAGCCCCTCAGCTTCACCACGGCGAGGTCCTCCGGGGTAGGAGAAGCAGGACTGCCCGCGCAGATCTCGCAGCACGGGGCAAGTCAACATTTTCAAAGCTCGGGAGCTTAAGCTGGCTTCTAGGAGCCTCGCGGGACTGCCGGTCTGATCCCGCGTGCTCTTGGGCACGTGCCCAGCTCTCGCTAGGGTTCAGAAGGGCTCGCAGGCCAAAGCAAGCCCACGAGAGCCGTTCTTGTTTTCAGCCAGGGCTGAAAGACGTCGCGACGAGGTTTAACAAGCACCAGGAGGAAAGAACATACCAACTTATAAAGCCTGAATTCCCCAAATCAAGCTTTTTTTCCCCAATACCACTCTCTAGCATCCTGTCCAAACTGCAAGCGAGCCGGCCAAATGTTCATACACAGCAGGAAGAAAACATGGTGGGGAGTGCGTGCCCACCGTAACCCTCCCTTTGAGCTGCCCACCAGCCGCACGCCCCACGGCCACGGGCAACACCGAGGACATCCCCGCAGCGCAGGGGGCCCCGGGCCCGCTCCACGCTCCCCTGGGCCCGGCAGCTTTACCTGCTCCGCGGCAGATGCAGGGCTCAGCCTCTTAAAACGAGGAGGGAATGAGCTTTCCAACTCATTTCCCACTTTCCAGCTGGAAGCACGCGTCCCTGCCTCCACGAGCTGCCGTTTCACTCGCACCATCGCCTGTCGCGGTCCCCGCTGACAAGCCACTTACCAGTGGTTATCAGGTTTTGGCTGGAGCTAGGGGAGTTTATTTCCCATTCTTTGGAGAAGGAAACAGCTGTGATGGTTATAGGGAGGGAATTGCGGTGAAAAGCAACCACTGGCACGGGGATGAATAATTCAGGAGGTCAGAAGCGCTAGAAACCCTGCTCGGGAGATCGGTGCGGCGAGGCTGGGCTGATCCAGGGCATCTGGCTCCGTGCCCACCTTGCACAAGCAGCGACACAGCCCGAGGATTTCCACCTCCGAGGGGAAGCCCGGCTCCCCAGGCGCCGAACCAAAGCCACGGTGGAAGGCAGCTTTTCCCCAGCAACTCGCGCAGGCGGCAGCTCCAGCTCCCACCCCGTGCACTCGGGTGGGAGCGGGCGAGGGGAATTCTTCTCCCGGCTCTTTGGCACGGCGGGGGCTGGCTTATCCACAGCTCCATGTCAGGGGAACAGCACCTCCCACCAGGCACAAACAAACAAGCAGGCAGGCTTCCCAAGGGCTGCCGGCTCCGATTGTATCGTGGAATGTGCTGAAGATTTAACGTTTCTAGTTCTGCCGTTCTCAACACCTGCACGTGCTTCCTCAAGTGCCTGCTCAGCGCAGCATTGAGGAAATTCCTTGTCCAAGCCCCGCACCAAGCCACCCTGCCCAGCTCCCCCAGGTCTCCAGCGCACGTGTTGGCTTTCGCAGTTGTTATTCCGGTGCTGGATACCAGCCTTAGCAGAGGCAGAGCCCAAGCATGGAAATGGAAAAAAGCCCTCATTCCGCAGACTTTATCACCTAAGACATTCCAAACGTAGCATTCCCAGCACAGCGAGGAACGCCGCAAGATTGGCATGGTTCCTTCCTGAAGATTTTGCAAAATACACTTTTTTTTTTTCCTGCAGCAAAATCAAAGCCAGACTCAGCATCAAACGATTAAAGGTTAACTAAGACTTCAAACAAGTATCATACGATGGGCCATTCTCCTAAGAATTACGGAACATAAACTAGGCTTCCATTTTAATATCTGCATTTAATTACGGCCATGTCTGAAGGCGATGAGCAGAAAAATACAAGCTTTGTTACAGATGTGCAATCCGCTCTGGAAATTCTTCGGAAAGAAAAATACCGCTGCACCTGTTAGGTCAGAACGCTAACGATGGCTCAGCACCAGGGGGAAGTCTCCCAAGTGGAGGGCGAGATGAAATTGGAATTATTTTAAAATAAGCAGAAGATTCCACTGAAACATGCTGCCTTTTTATTCTATGGGAAACAAGGTCCACTGGCTTCGGATGGGAGAATGCAAGTGTGGAACAGGCTGCAAGGGAACTTGGTAGAGCGTGCTACGCTGCCCCTGGGTTCTTCCTCGAGAAACCTGGCCTCTGGGAAAGCCGAGCAACTACACACAGCAAAGAGGAACCAGCGGCACCCCGGGCTGGCACCCAGCATCTGCTTCCAGGCCTATCCTTCTCACACTTCTCTCCATCCCTCACCGAAGCCGAATCACAGCAGCCTCTTAATTAAAAGGGGTGGCTCAATGCACCTTTTTCCTATTGATCTGGAGTCAACAAGAAACCATAAACCAAGAAATTAAAATAGTAATTTATAGCCTTTGGCCTGGCTGCCTGCGAGCTCTGTTTGCCATATTGTACACAATGGTTTCCTGCCTCTGCCAGTGCATAAACTTGATACAAGAGCTCCAAAAAGAAAGAAAAAAAACCCTAAGCAAACCCCACACACACAGCCCTATAAGGCTTCCTCTAGAAACCAGCTCCGAGGATGGTTTTCAGCTCACCCTTTGTCTGATCTGGGGCCAACCCTGGGTTCCAACCATAACAGAAAGCAGAGAAGATGAAAGGCCACGCTCAGTTTCTTTCCAGCTTGAGCCAGGTGTACAGCTGGCACCACAGCCCCCGCCGGTAACGTGTTCCAGTGAAGACATGTTAAAGCAATAAAAAGAAAATGAGTAACATGTGGCTAAAAACGTCTATTCATTTCGCTGCTTTTCTATAAATGAATTTTCCCAGGGCAGTGTTTTGGGGTTTCTTTTTAACAGCGCGCGGTTCCATAGGCGTTGCAGGGCTTCCAAGACAGTGTGATCCCTCCGAGAGGTTCGAAATGCCAGCAAGCATGTCTCTTATAAACTAATAGCCTATTATTTACCATCGCGAGTGGCTCGAATAGCCAATTTAAAACCTTCAAATGACAAAAATTCCTCTGAGGCAAGATGCCAAAGTTGAGCAAACAATTTGTACGGTATGTTAAGTGTAGGGGGAAGCCATGGAGCTTGTAATGAAGCCATGTCTTGTGTTTCCAATCAGAGGCAGGCCGGGCTAAACGCGTTATGGCAAGCTACTGCGTGAAACAACAAACCACAGCGGGGGGAGGGAGAAGGGGGAGGCAAGGTTGGATTAAAATATTATTTTCTGTGGCTTGTTGAACACCATGACGTAGTTATTCCTTGATACAGAGAGGATGGGTGCTTGCAAAGAGCACAGAGCCATCTGCTGCTCATCAGATTCCAAAGCAGATTACAGAACCCGGGTGTTTCGGTTATTTAAAAAAAACAAAAACCCCGAAAAACTCACTTTTTTTTCCGATGCCCAAGCTATACAGCCAAACCCACGAGTGACAGCACGAGAGCACGCACCAAGGTCAGGGCAGCTCCCACGGGGCACTGCGGAGCAGCTTCCAAAGACTGGCTGATGTGACAGAGATCAGCGGGAAAGCGGAGGAGAACCACGTGGGGAGGCCGTGCAGGGCTGCCCCGAAGGCTGGCTTTAGGTGCCCTGATCCTCCGAAGGACAGTGGTGAGTCCCAGCTGTAGGGCACCCGATGCCGTACCCCATGGGACTACATTCGGTGGGAAAGGCAGCGTAAGGAACCCTAAGAGAGGAGGGAGCAGGCATCGAAGCGGCTGCAGCAGACTGCTCCTAGCACACGCCGGAGGCCTCCACGGATCAGTCTGAGGGTCAAGAGGGGTTCACAGAGAGCAGGCTGTTCGGGGCACGCGTGGGACATCGAGGAGACGACGCTGAGCCAGTGCCCAGGAAAGCAAAGTTTCACCGTTCTGGCAGAGCCTCGCCCCCCAGCGAGCAGCGGGCCGCTGTTGAGAAGCGCAGAGGTATAAAGGCAGCGAGCACTGGGAGCGCGGGACGGCATCTGCGCCGAAGGACAACGCTGTGCAAGACCAGAGCAGGCCCAACGCTGGCCGTGAAGCAGGTCGGGCCAGAAACGATGGGCGCTAGAGCCACGCAAGCAGCAAGGCTCCGGGGTTGGCGAAGGCATCGGACCCACGCCTGCTGCAAGCGCGATCACCGCGCCGCCAGGCGTGCTGAAACCCAAACCCCGTCGGGAGCCCACGCAAGCTGCTGGCGCCGGCCAAGGTGCTTGTCCCAGGCCTGGCAGAGCACCCCTCGTAAGCTCCCCCACACAAGCAGAGTTACCCCCATGGAACGCTCATCAAATGAAAACTGCGCACGGAATAGGGCAGGGAGGCTTAAATCAGAGCTTTAAGGAATTTACGGAACAGAATCGGAGCCTTCAGCCTCCAGATCCTCCCAGCGGCATTGCCACGGCTTGTGGGAGTCCAAGCCCCAGCCTCGGGCAGCATGTCAGAGCATGCACAATTCCGGTTAAATACGTGCTGAGTGTTAAAAACCACGAGCAATCCCAACTGCTTCTAGGCCGGAGCAGCTCTGCTTCTGCCCAGCCGGTGCATGACCACCCCTTCTTGCCCAATGCAAGCCGGTCACATCAGGATAGGGAAAGCCACCTTTAAATCAGAGTTAATTGCAACGCCTTCCCCTAAGCATAAGTATTCCAAAGTCGTCCTTTCCACAAATTGCTTATTTCTGGAAATTCTCATTTTCAGGTAAGTTTTAGAGTTACTTCTTTCTTTTGAAAGAACGCATCTCCCACTATACCCCCACCTATCTCTTCGTGCCACGCAGCATCGCCATAGCAAACACGGGAAGCTCTGCAGAGGTGCCCACGCAAACGCTCGCGAGAAGAACCGCCTGGGCAGGGCGCCTTTGGCCAGCCGCACGGGCGTGCCAGGCAGCAGCCGTCCTCTCTCCATCCATGCTTCTGCCCAACAGCATTCGTTCCCCATTCCTGTGTGCACCCTGGATGCTGCCGGGAGTCAGGACACCCGCCGCCTCGCTATTTGGCAACGCTCACAGCACTTCATGTTAGGCACTCATGTTAGGCAACGCTCACAGCACTTCAAACCCCCCCGGCTCCTTTCAAACCCCCCCCGGCTCCTTTCAGAAGCTTTAAGCTGGGAAACGCTCGCACAGCCAGGCCCTTGCTCGCCTGCACTTCCCGTGACCCGCAATTAATGAACAGGAACTGCTTTCCTTTCCGCTTCCACAAGCGGCATCAACACACAGCTTTCAGGTTTGTGCCGACGGCCCGATAGCTTGGGGTACCACGTTCGATGATGGGCTCAGTGGCAGCACGGGGTAGCAGCTTCCATACCCACCCATTCCCCACTATTGAGCCTCAGGGGATGCCACACTCAGCCACAAGCCTACAGACCAAACACTGGCCCACCTAAGAACTTAAACCCGTCTTACTGTCCCGCTCCAGACTACATGTGGGGTGCATTTCTGCTTCTCCTATCCCCTAGAGCACACCCCCAGAATTTCGGGACAGCTACGACAGTCACACATGTACTTTGCCCTGATGAGGCAGCGTTACACCTTCTCGTAGCCCAAGGGAAGTCCACCTGCAGCGTTTTTAACCTCTCCCGGGCATCTCTATTTCACCCAAAATACAAGAGCACCTCACGCCCGAGATGGGAATACAGCAGATAAGCACATTCCTGGGCAAGTGTTTTGTACCGAGGTAGAGCCAGAACCCTCCCGCCAGCCTTCCCTCCCCCGTACACTTGTTGTACAGCTTACAACTTGCCCTATCGGTGCAGGCTCAACACTGTCAATTAGGAAAGTCAGCTGGCACAAAAATCCTCGGAGCCACAGGGCAAAACATCGTCTCTGCCAGAGCCTACAGGCAGAAGCTCTGTAAGTACACCGTAATTAAATGCCTTTGAAACTACCCGGGGAAAGCACACATCTTTCGGAGACAAGTCTGATAGGAACCTTGACGTGGCAAGCGAGACGCCTTTGCTCCCCCAGCAGTCGCTTGCTGAAGTAGCAGGTTTGCCAGCCGGGGTCTGCAGCCCCCTCTGGTTCTGTATCTTGCCTAGAAAACCGTACGGCCTCCCCGCTCTCCCTCCCCAGCTCAGAAAGGATGCCCAGAAGCCAGCTGCCATCGCCATAAGAAAGTCTTATCTGAATAACCATGTGGCCAAAGCCGGACCCGCACAGGAGCAAACGTCATCTCCACATCTCGCTCAGCTTGCGAGAGCAAGAACAAACCCAGCTTGCAACACAGCAGCCGGAGATGGACTACACCGAGACCCCCTTTTAAGTGTTGTAATCACTTTTCAGCTCCGAGGTGTCTGATACAGGATGAAAACATGTCGTAAGCACGTAGCCCAGAAGTGCTGATCCAGTATAAACTCCCTGAGCCAGTTCAAACACATTCCTGAAGCGCTGGCACATCAACTTTGTCCTGGCAGGCTCCGTGCCAGATCAGGTAACCTCTGTCCCCAGCCCAGCTTTATCTGATTGCAGTGAGGAGGTTATGCCAGAGCAGGTCCCATCTGTTATCCCACAGCTGGCAGGAAAACCACGGCGCCAGCATGAGCTGGGGACTGCCTGTTCCAGCGAGCCTGACAAATATGATGACAGGAGCATGCTTAAGGTAGACAAATTTGTACTGCCAGGTGATCCGCTGGCACGCGGGCACGCCGTTAATGATCGCTAACCCGCAGTCGGAAACACTGGGAACACAGCCCACGGTGCAGAGCTATGGCTAATCCCAGGAGACACCCATAACAGGCCTGTACATCAGCAACGGTGGACCTCTGCAACAGAGCAAGGTTAGATTTAAAAGGCAGGAAGACAAAAGAAGAGCAGATCAGGTTGCCCTGACCAGAATGATGCTCCCTTGGGCTTCCTTTCCTCCCAGGCTAGCAAATTACCTAAAGCGGCTCTAAAGAGATTTTTCCTGGCTTGCTCTGGGTCATGCACACAACCACGGACCCCGCAGCAGCAGGGCTGGCTGCCACCAGAACCCAGGTTCTGGGGTACAGCAAAGCCTTTCGGAGGGAGTAATTGCAGCACCCTTACCCTTGCGGCTGTCCCAGCAGGCTGGCATAGAGCAAAAGCAGACATCTCTCAAGCAGACACCCACATCACTGGGGTGTATTTCTTGTTCAGTTGTTGACTATTTTTTTTTAAGGTCAACTCAATTAGCATGAGTAAAAATACCCTTAAAAAAAACCCCAGCAGATAGTCAGAGTCAGTGTTTTCAAAGGCACGAGAGCACTTCAGAAGCAGATTGGTTTATTTGTTCCATGTAATTTACTTTAAAATGTGTCCCTGGATTCCCCATCAATTGCATTTGAGATACTGCAAAGGTGACCCGGGAAGTTTTTAAATCACACGCTCTACCAGATGCCACAAGCAAGCCATCAGCCAGCCAGCGTGGTGTGCGGAGCAGGGGCACGGGGGCTGTGCTGGGGGTGTTTAAATAACCTCCCTCCAGCTTCCCAAGGTCACATTTCTGGCAAGGACAGCAGGGAATGCCCGCAGACAGCCCTGACTGTTTGAGATTTGGAGGAAGCATCTATAAAATGGAACAAGACTTGTGCAGTCTGAAGCTGGTGACCTGTCCAGGTAGGTCTGAGCAGCAAGTCTTCACCCTTCCAGTTGGGGCAAATCTTTAAACACCAGAGTGCAGTTCCTCCTTCACTGAGGACCCTCGTGGAGGGGTGAGCAGTTCGTCCTCCTTCCCACCAGCAGCCCTTTCCCCACGGGTACATGGGGGAACATCTCGGGGAGCCTCAAGAGTCCTCTCCTGCGCACAGGGGAATTGAACCCTCCTCCCTCAGCTCTGTATGCTCTCATTCAGAAGAGAGTTAAAAAAAAAATAGCAGAAGACTGCCAGGATTCTTCAAAGCTGCCTAAATTAACGTGGGTTTGTACTTCCTTCACTCTCCCCAGGTAAATCTGAAGCCCTGAGAGAGCCCTGTTACCCTTTTTTCAGGCCCTGCTCTCCCTCCACCCTAACCTTTGCTTTTCACCAACGACCTCCCTCTTATCACAGTGTGCCATTATTTAAGTGCCCACTGGTTTTCTTCACCTTCTACAGCAACAGTACGACATGAGAGACTGGACAGCCCAAGGCTGGGAGGAGACCGCGGGGATAGGGCTACCATATTGATTTCTGCCTCGGATTTCTCATACAAAAAACACGCCTGAACACCAGAGGTCCCACATCTCCCGAGCGCATCACCCCCCCTCCTTGTATGCGCGGAAGGTACCAACCCAGCACCTCCAGAAAAACCTCCAACAGCTTGGGGGGGTCAAACTGCAGAGCTGAGATGCACACACCCAGTCATCCTTTAGTCAGACTTACAGGAGTTTGACAACTCAGTTGAGCTTCACATCAGAGCGAGCTGCCAACAGTCCAGGAATCCTGAAAGGAGACGAGGTCATTTTCTTCCAGGCAGAAGACAAAAGGGAATATCACCATTTGAAAATCCAGGCCCTACTGCTGGAAGCCAGTCGATGCTGGAATTCCTAGCTCCTGCAAGATCAGCATTTAAAGGTCTTGCACCTATCACCCACAGTTTAAATTTGCACTTCTGCAGCCAAACACTTCCTCTTGCAATCCACTGCGAAAGCTTCAAGTCTCCTACCCCTCTGGCAGCAAGTTAATTGCTGTTCTAGATGCCTGGCTTTTGTAGGGGCACACAAGATTGGCTCCCTCTTTACCCGTGTGCTTTCTCCCCTCTCCATTTCAAACTGTAATCCGCTCTTCGAACGTCTCACCCAGTAGAAGGCACGATAAACGCAGACCCTGCTGGAGACGGGGGGCAATTTGTG